>NC_133331.1:307162938-307462938 GCF_042186555.1 Aquarana catesbeiana
GTGAGCTCTGCATTCTGTGTGTAACGCACTGGCAAGCTCTGCATTCTGTACGTAATGCACTGGTAAGCCCTGCATTCTGTGTGTAACGCACTGGTGAGCCCTGCATTTTTTCTGTAACGCACTGGTGAGCCCTGCATTCTGTGTGTAATGCACTGGTGAGCCCTGCATTCTGTGTGTAACGCACTGGTGAGCCCTGCATTCTGTGTGTAACGCACTGATGAGCCCTGCATTCTGTGTGTAAAGCACTGGTGAGCTCTGCATTCTGTGTGTAAAGCACTGGTGAGCTCTGCATTCTGTGTGTAACGCACTGGTGAGCTCTGCATTCTGTGTGTAACGCACTGCTGGGCCCTGCATTCTGTGTGTAACGCACTGGTGAGCTCTGCATTCTGTGTGTAACGCACTGGTGAGCCTACATTCTGTGTGTAATGCACTGGTGAGCTCTGCATTCTGTGTGTAACGCACTGGGGAACCCTGCATTCTGTGTGTAACGCAGTGGTGAGCTCTGCATTCTGTGTGTAACGCACTGGTTCCCTTGAACTACAAATGATAATTCCATAGCTCCCAACTGTCCCTGATTTCGAGGGACTGTCCCTGATTTGGAGCAATGTCCCTCTATCCATCATTCCTCCTCATTTGTCCCTTATCTTGGTCTGCTCTATATAGATGTATATAAAATGCACTTTTTATCTATCAAAAAGTGTTTTCCAGCGCTAAACCTTTCATCTGATTTCTAAATTGCTGCATTTGTAAATGCCAAAAGCCAATATAAAGGAATGATAGTGGTAAAAAAAAGCACTTGGTGTGTAACGCACTGGTGAGCTCTGCATTCTGTGTGTAACGCACTGGTGAGCCCTGCATTCTGTGTGTAACTCACTGGTGAGCTCTGCATTCTGTGTGTAATGCACTGGTGAGCCCTGCATTCTGTGTGTAATGCACTGGTGAGCCCTGCATTCTGTGTGTAATGCACTGGTGAGCCCTGCATTCTGTGTGTAATGCAGTGGTGAGCTCTGCATTCTGTGTGTAGCGCACTGGTGAGCCCTGCATTCTGTGTGTAATGCAGTGGTGAGCTCTGCATTCTGTGTGTAATGCACTGGTGAGCCCTGCATTCTGTGTGTAACGCACTGGTGAGCTCTGCATTCTGTGTGTAATGCACTGGTGAGCCCTGCATTCTGTGTGTAATGCACTGGTGAGCCCTGCATTCTGTGTGTAACGCACCGGCGAGCCCTGCATTCTGTGTGTAATGCACTGGTGAGCCTACATTCTGTGTGTAATGCACTGGTGAGCTCTGCATTCTGTGTGTAACGCACTGGAGAACCCTGCATTCTGTGTGTAACGCAGTGGTGAGCTCTGCATTCTGTGTGTAACGCACTGGTTCCCTTGAACTACAAATGATAATTCCATAGCTCCCAACTGTCCCTGATTTCGAGGGACTGTCCCTGATTTGGAGCAATGTCCCTCTATCCATCATTCCTCCTCATTTGTCCCTCATTTTGGTCTGCTCTATATAGATGTATATAAAATGCACTTTTTATCTATCATAAAGTGTTTTCCAGCGCTAAACCTTTCATCTAATTTCTAAATTGCTGCATTTGTAAATGCCAAAAGCCAATATAAAGGAATGATAGTGGTAAAAAAAAGCACTTGGTGTGTAACGCACTGGTGAGCTCTGCATTCTGTGTGTAACGCACTGGTGAGCCCTGCATTCTGTGTGTAACTCACTGGTGAGCTCTGCATTCTGTGTGTAATGCACTGGTGAGCCCTGCATTCTGTGTGTAGCACACTGGTGAGCCCTGCATTCTGTGTGTAATGCACTGGTGAGCCCTGCATTCTGTGTGTAGCGCACTGGTGAGCCCTGCATTCTGTGTGTAATGCAGTGGTGAGCTCTGCATTCTGTGTGTAAAGCACTGGTGAGCTCTGCATTCTGTGTGTAACGCACTGGAGAGCTCTGCATTCTGTGTGTAACGCACTGCTGGGCCCTGCATTCTGTGTGTAACGCACTGGTGAGCTCTGCATTCTGTGTGTAACGCACTGGTGAGCTCTGCATTCTGTGTGTAACGCACTGGTGAGCCCTGCATTCTGTGTTTAACGCACTGGTGAGCCCTGCATTCTGTGTGTAACGCACTGGTGAGCCCTGCATTCTTTCTGTAACGCACTGGTGAGCCCTGCATTCTGTGTGTAATGCACTGGTGAGCCCTGTATTCTGTGTGTAGCACACTGGTGAGCCCTGCATTCTGTGTGTAACGCACTGGCGAGCTCTGCATTCTGTGTGTAACGCACTGGCGAGCCCTGCATTCTGTGTGTAACGCACTGGTGAGCCCTGCATTCTGTGTGTAACGCACTGGTGAGCCCTGCATTCTGTGTGTAGCGCACTGGTGAGCCCTGCATTCTGTGTGTAGCGCACTGGTGAGCTCTGCATTCTGTGTGTAATGCACTGGTAAACCCTGCATTCTGTGTGTAACGCACTGGTGAGCTCTGCATTCTGTGTGTAGCGCACTGGTGAGCCCTACATTCTGTGTGTAAAGCACTGGTGAGCTCTGCATTCTGTGTGTAATGCACTGGTGAGCCCTGCATTCTGTGTGTAACGCACTGGTGAGCTCTGCATTTTGTGTGTAATGCACTGGTGAGCCCTGCATTCTGTGTGTAGCGCACTGGTGAGCCCTGCATTCTGTGTGTAATGCAGTGGTGAGCTCTGCATTCTGTGTGTAATGCACTGGTGAGCCCTGCATTCTGTGTGTAATGCACTGGTGAGCCCTGCATTCTGTGTGTAACGCACTGGTGAGCCCTGCATTCTGTGTGTAATGCACTGGTGAGCCCTGCATTCTGTGTGTAACGCACTGGTGAGCTCTGCATTCTGTGTGTAACGCACTGGTGAGCCCTGCATTCTGTGTTTAACGCACTGGTGAGCCCTGCATTCTGTGTGTAACGCACTGGTGAGCCCTGCATTCTTTCTGTAATGCACTGGTGAGCCCTGCATTCTGTGTGTAATGCACTGGTGAGCCCTGTATTCTGTGTGTAGCACACTGGTGAGCCCTGCATTCTGTGTGTAACGCACTGGTGAGCCCTGCATTCTTTCTGTAACGCACTGGTGAGCCCTGCATTCTGTGTGTAATGCACTGGTGAGCCCTGTATTCTGTGTGTAGCACACTGGTGAGCCCTGCATTCTGTGTGTAACGCACTGGCGAGCTCTGCATTCTGTGTGTAACGCACTGGCGAGCCCTGCATTCTGTGTGTAACGCACTGGTGAGCCCTGCATTCTTTGTGTAACGCACTGGTGAGCCCTGCATTCTGTGTGTAGCGCACTGGTGAGCCCTGCATTCTGTGTGTAGCGCACTGGTGAGCTCTGCATTCTGTGTGTAATGCACTGGTAAACCCTGCATTCTGTGTGTAACGCACTGGTGAGCTCTGCATTCTGTGTGTAGCGCACTGGTGAGCCCTACATTCTGTGTGTAAAGCACTGGTGAGCTCTGCATTCTGTGTGTAATGCACTGGTGAGCCCTGCATTCTGTGTGTAACGCACTGGTGAGCTCTGCATTTTGTGTGTAATGCACTGGTGAGCCCTGCATTCTGTGTGTAGCGCACTGGTGAGCCCTGCATTCTGTGTGTAATGCAGTGGTGAGCTCTGCATTCTGTGTGTAATGCACTGGTGAGCCCTGCATTCTGTGTGTAATGCACTGGTGAGCCCTGCATTCTGTGTGTAACGCACTGGTGAGCCCTGCATTCTGTGTGTAATGCACTGGTGAGCCCTGCATTCTGTGTGTAACGCACTGGTGAGCTCTGCATTCTGTGTGTAACGCACTGGTGAGCCCTGCATTCTGTGTTTAACGCACTGGTGAGCCCTGCATTCTGTGTGTAACGCACTGGTGAGCCCTGCATTCTTTCTGTAATGCACTGGTGAGCCCTGCATTCTGTGTGTAATGCACTGGTGAGCCCTGTATTCTGTGTGTAGCACACTGGTGAGCCCTGCATTCTGTGTGTAATGCACTGGTGAGCCCTGTATTCTGTGTGTAGCACACTGGGGAGCCCTGCATTCTGTGTGTAATGCACTGACGAGCCCTGCATTCTGTGTGTAACGCACTGGCGAGCCCTGCATTCTGTGTGTAACGCACTGGCGAGCCCTGCATTCTGTGTATAACGCACTAGCGAGCCCTGCATTCTGTGTGTAACGCACTGGTGAGCTCTGCAGTCTGTGTGTAATGCACTGGTGAGCCCTGCATTCTGTGTGTAACGCACTGGTGAGCTCTGCATTCTGTGTGTAACGCACTGCTGGGCCCTGCATTCTGTGTGTAACGCACTGGTGAGCTCTGCATTCTGTGTGTAATGCACTGGTGAGCCTACATTCTGTGTGTAATGCACTGGTGAGCTCTGCATTCTGTGTGTAACGCACTGGTGAGTCCTACATTCTGTGTGTAATGCACTGGTGAGCCCTGCATTCTGTGTGTAGCGCACTGGTGAGCCCTGCATTCTGTGTGTAATGCACTTGTGAGCCCTGCATTCTGTGTGTAACGCACCGGCGAGCTCTGCATTCTGTGTGTAATGCACTGGTAAGCCCTACATTCTGTGTGTAACGCACCGGCGGGCTCTGCATTCTGTGTGTAATGCACTGGTGAGCCCTACATTCTGTGTGTAACGCACCGGCGAGCTCTGCATTCTGTGTGTAATGCACTGGTGAGCCCTGCATTCTGTGTGTAACGCACTGGTGAGCTCTGCATTCTGTGTGTAATGCACTGGTGAGCCCTGCATTCTGTGTGTAACGCACCGGCGAGCCCTGCATTCTGTGTGTAATGCACTGGTGAGCCTACATTCTGTGTGTAATGCACTGGTGAGCTCTGCATTCTGTGTGTAACGCACTGGAGAACCCTGCATTCTGTGTGTAACGCAGTGGTGAGCTCTGCATTCTGTGTGTAACGCACTGGTTCCCTTGAACTACAAATGATAATTCCATAGCTCCCAACTGTCCCTGATTTCGAGGGACTGTCCCTGATTTGGAGCAATGTCCCTCTATCCATCATTCCTCCTCATTTGTCCCTCATTTTGGTCTGCTCTATATAGATGTATATAAAATGCACTTTTTATCTATCATAAAGTGTTTTCCAGCGCTAAACCTTTCATCTAATTTCTAAATTGCTGCATTTGTAAATGCCAAAAGCCAATATAAAGGAATGATAGTGGTAAAAAAAAGCACTTGGTGTGTAACGCACTGGTGAGCTCTGCATTCTGTGTGTAACGCACTGGTGAGCCCTGCATTCTGTGTGTAACTCACTGGTGAGCTCTGCATTCTGTGTGTAATGCACTGGTGAGCCCTGCATTCTGTGTGTAGCACACTGGTGAGCCCTGCATTCTGTGTGTAATGCACTGGTGAGCCCTGCATTCTGTGTGTAGCGCACTGGTGAGCCCTGCATTCTGTGTGTAATGCAGTGGTGAGCTCTGCATTCTGTGTGTAAAGCACTGGTGAGCTCTGCATTCTGTGTGTAACGCACTGAAGAGCTCTGCATTCTGTGTGTAACGCACTGCTGGGCCCTGCATTCTGTGTGTAACGCACTGGTGAGCTCTGCATTCTGTGTGTAACGCACTGGTGAGCTCTGCATTCTGTGTGTAACGCACTGGTGAGCCCTGCATTCTGTGTTTAACGCACTGGTGAGCCCTGCATTCTGTGTGTAACGCACTGGTGAGCCCTGCATTCTTTCTGTAACGCACTGGTGAGCCCTGCATTCTGTGTGTAATGCACTGGTGAGCCCTGTATTCTGTGTGTAGCACACTGGTGAGCCCTGCATTCTGTGTGTAACGCACTGGCGAGCTCTGCATTCTGTGTGTAACGCACTGGCGAGCCCTGCATTCTGTGTGTAACGCACTGGTGAGCCCTGCATTCTGTGTGTAACACACTGGTGAGCCCTGCATTCTGTGTGTAGCGCACTGGTGAGCCCTGCATTCTGTGTGTAGCGCACTGGTGAGCTCTGCATTCTGTGTGTAATGCACTGGTAAACCCTGCATTCTGTGTGTAACGCACTGGTGAGCTCTGCATTCTGTGTGTAGCGCACTGGTGAGCCCTACATTCTGTGTGTAAAGCACTGGTGAGCTCTGCATTCTGTGTGTAATGCACTGGTGAGCCCTGCATTCTGTGTGTAACGCACTGGTGAGCTCTGCATTTTGTGTGTAATGCACTGGTGAGCCCTGCATTCTGTGTGTAGCGCACTGGTGAGCCCTGCATTCTGTGTGTAATGCAGTGGTGAGCTCTGCATTCTGTGTGTAATGCACTGGTGAGCCCTGCATTCTGTGTGTAATGCACTGGTGAGCCCTGCATTCTGTGTGTAACGCACTGGTGAGCCCTGCATTCTGTGTGTAATGCACTGGTGAGCCCTGCATTCTGTGTGTAACGCACTGGTGAGCTCTGCATTCTGTGTGTAACGCACTGGTGAGCCCTGCATTCTGTGTTTAACGCACTGGTGAGCCCTGCATTCTGTGTGTAACGCACTGGTGAGCCCTGCATTCTTTCTGTAATGCACTGGTGAGCCCTGCATTCTGTGTGTAATGCACTGGTGAGCCCTGTATTCTGTGTGTAGCACACTGGTGAGCCCTGCATTCTGTGTGTAATGCACTGGTGAGCCCTGTATTCTGTGTGTAGCACACTGGGGAGCCCTGCATTCTGTGTGTAATGCACTGACGAGCCCTGCATTCTGTGTGTAACGCACTGGCGAGCCCTGCATTCTGTGTGTAACGCACTGGCGAGCCCTGCATTCTGTGTATAACGCACTAGCGAGCCCTGCATTCTGTGTGTAACGCACTGGTGAGCTCTGCATTCTGTGTGTAATGCACTGGTGAGCCCTGCATTCTGTGTGTAACGCACTGGTGAGCTCTGCATTCTGTGTGTAACGCACTGCTGGGCCCTGCATTCTGTGTGTAACGCACTGGTGAGCTCTGCATTCTGTGTGTAATGCACTGGTGAGCCTACATTCTGTGTGTAATGCACTGGTGAGCTCTGCATTCTGTGTGTAACGCACTGGTGAGTCCTACATTCTGTGTGTAATGCACTGGTGAGCCCTGCATTCTGTGTGTAGCGCACTGGTGAGCCCTGCATTCTGTGTGTAATGCACTTGTGAGCCCTGCATTCTGTGTGTAACGCACCGGCGAGCTCTGCATTCTGTGTGTAATGCACTGGTAAGCCCTACATTCTGTGTGTAACGCACCGGCGAGCTCTGCATTCTGTGTGTAATGCACTGGTGAGCCCTACATTCTGTGTGTAACGCACCGGCGAGCTCTGCATTCTGTGTGTAATGCACTGGTGAGCCCTGCATTCTGTGTGTAACGCACTGGTGAGCTCTGCATTCTGTGTGTAACGCACTGGTGAGCCCTGCATTCTGTGTTTAACTCACTGGTGAGCCCTGCATTCTGTGTGTAACGCACTGGTGAGCCCTGCATTCTTTCTGTAACGCACTGGTGAGCCCTGCATTCTGTGTGTAATGCACTGGTGAGCCCTGTATTCTGTGTGTAGCACACTGGTGAGCCCTGCATTCTGTGTGTAACGCACTGGCGAGCCCTGCATTCTGTGTGTAACGCACTGGCGAGCCCTGCATTCTGTGTGTAACGCACTGGCGAGCCCTGCATTCTGTGTGTAACGCACTGACAAGCCCTGCATTCTGTGTGTAGCGCACTGGTGAGCCCTGCATTCTGTGTGTAACGCACTGGCAAGCTCTGCATTCTGTACGTAATGCACTGGTAAGCCCTGCATTCTGTGTGTAACGCACTGGTGAGCCCTGCATTCTTTCTGTAACGCACTGGTTAGCCCTGCATTCTGTGTGTAATGCACTGGTGAGCCCTGCATTCTGTGTGTAACGCACTGGTGAGCCCTGCATTCTTTCTGTAACGCACTGGTGAGCCCTGCATTCTGTGTGTAATGCACTGGTGAGCCCTGCATTCTGTGTGTAACGCACTGATGAGCCCTGCATTCTGTGTGTAAAGCACTGGTGAGCTCTGCATTCTGTGTGTAACGCACTGGTGAGCTCTGCATTCTGTGTGTAACGCACTGGTGAGCTCTGCATTCTGTGTGTAACGCACTGCTGGGCCCTGCATTCTGTGTGTAACGCACTGGTGAGCTCTGCATTCTGTGTGTAACGCACTGGTGAGCCTACATTCTGTGTGTAATGCACTGGTGAGCTCTGCATTCTGTGTGTAACGCACTGGGGAACCCTGCATTCTGTGTGTAACGCAGTGGTGAGCTCTGCATTCTGTGTGTAACGCACTGGTTCCCTTGAACTACAAATGATAATTCCATAGCTCCCAACTGTCCCTGATTTCGAGGGACCGTCCCTGATTTGGAGCAATGTCCCTCTATCCATCATTCCTCCTCATTTGTCCCTCATTTTGGTCTGCTCTATATAGATGTATATAAAATGCACTTTTTATCTATCAAAAAGTGTTTTCCAGCGCTAAACCTTTCATCTGATTTCTAAATTGCTGCATTTGTAAATGCCAAAAGCCAATATAAAGGAATGATAGTGGTAAAAAAAAGCACTTGGTGTGTAACGCACTGGTGAGCTCTGCATTCTGTGTGTAACGCACTGGCAAGCTCTGCATTCTGTACGTAATGCACTGGTAAGCCCTGCATTCTGTGTGTAACGCACTGGTGAGCCCTGCATTTTTTCTGTAACGCACTGGTGAGCCCTGCATTCTGTGTGTAATGCACTGGTGAGCCCTGCATTCTGTGTGTAACGCACTGGTGAGCCCTGCATTCTGTGTGTAACGCACTGATGAGCCCTGCATTCTGTGTGTAAAGCACTGGTGAGCTCTGCATTCTGTGTGTAACGCACTGGTGAGCTCTGCATTCTGTGTGTAACGCACTGCTGGGCCCTGCATTCTGTGTGTAACGCACTGGTGAGCTCTGCATTCTGTGTGTAACGCACTGGTGAGCCTACATTCTGTGTGTAATGCACTGGTGAGCTCTGCATTCTGTGTGTAACGCACTGGGGAACCCTGCATTCTGTGTGTAACGCAGTGGTGAGCTCTGCATTCTGTGTGTAACGCACTGGTTCCCTTGAACTACAAATGATAATTCCATAGCTCCCAACTGTCCCTGATTTCGAGGGACTGTCCCTGATTTGGAGCAATGTCCCTCTATCCATCATTCCTCCTCATTTGTCCCTCATTTTGGTCTGCTCTATATAGATGTATATAAAATGCACTTTTTATCTATCAAAAAGTGTTTTCCAGCGCTAAACCTTTCATCTAATTTCTAAATTGCTGCATTTGTAAATGCCAAAAGCCAATATAAAGGAATGATAGTGGTAAAAAAAAGCACTTGGTGTGTAACGCACTGGTGAGCTCTGCATTCTGTGTGTAACTCACTGGTGAGCTCTGCATTCTGTGTGTAATGCACTGGTGAGCCCTGCATTCTGTGTGTAATGCACTGGTGAGCCCTGCATTCTGTGTGTAATGCACTGGTGAGCCCTGCATTCTGTGTGTAATGCAGTGGTGAGCTCTGCATTCTGTGTGTAATGCACTGGTGAGCCCTGCATTCTGTGTGTAGCGCACTGGTGAGCCCTGCATTCTGTGTGTAATGCAGTGGTGAGCTCTGCATTCTGTGTGTAATGCACTGGTGATCCCTGCATTCTGTGTGTAACGCACTGGTGAGCTCTGCATTCTGTGTGTAATGCACTGGTGAGCCCTGCATTCTGTGTGTAATGCACTGGTGAGCCCTGCATTCTGTGTGTAACGCACTGGCGAGCCCTGCATTCTGTGTGTAATGCACTGGTGAGCCTACATTCTGTGTGTAATGCACTGGTGAGCTCTGCATTCTGTGTGTAACGCACTGGGGAACCCTGCATTCTGTGTGTAACGCAGTGGTGAGCTCTGCATTCTGTGTGTAACGCACTGGTTCCCTTGAACTACAAATGATAATTCCATAGCTCCCAACTGTCCCTGATTTCGAGGGACTGTCCCTGATTTGGAGCAATGTCCCTCTATCCATCATTCCTCCTCATTTGTCCCTCATTTTGGTCTGCTCTATATAGATGTATATAAAATGCACTTTTTATCTATCATAAAGTGTTTTCCAGCGCTAAACCTTTCATCTAATTTCTAAATTGCTGCATTTGTAAATGCCAAAAGCCAATATAAAGGAATGATAGTGGTAAAAAAAAGCACTTGGTGTGTAACGCACTGGTGAGCTCTGCATTCTGTGTGTAACGCACTGGTGAGCCCTGCATTCTGTGTGTAACTCACTGGTGAGCCCTGCATTCTGTGTGTAATGCACTGGTGAGCCCTGCATTCTGTGTGTAGCACACTGGTGAGCCCTGCATTCTGTGTGTAATGCACTGGTGAGCCCTGCATTCTGTGTGTAGCGCACTGGTGAGCCCTGCATTCTGTGTGTAATGCAGTGGTGAGCTCTGCATTCTGTGTGTAAAGCACTGGTGAGCTCTGCATTCTGTGTGTAACGCACTGGTGAGCTCTGCATTCTGTGTGTAACGCACTGCTGGGCCCTGCATTCTGTGTGTAACGCACTGGTGAGCTCTGCATTCTGTGTGTAACGCACTGGTGAGCTCTGCATTCTGTGTGTAACGCACTGGTGAGCCCTGCATTCTGTGTGTAACGCACTGGTGAGCCCTGCATTCTTTCTGTAACGCACTGGTGAGCCCTGCATTCTGTGTGTAATGCACTGGTGAGCCCTGTATTCTGTGTGTAGCACACTGGTGAGCCCTGCATTCTGTGTGTAACGCACTGGCGAGCTCTGCATTCTGTGTGTAACGCACTGGCGAGCCCTGCATTCTGTGTGTAACGCACTGGTGAGCCCTGCATTCTGTGTGTAACGCACTGGTGAGCCCTGCATTCTGTGTGTAGCGCACTGGTGAGCCCTGCATTCTGTGTGTAGCGCACTGGTGAGCTCTGCATTCTGTGTGTAATGCACTGGTAAACCCTGCATTCTGTGTGTAACGCACTGGTGAGCTCTGCATTCTGTGTGTAGCGCACTGGTGAGCCCTACATTCTGTGTGTAATGCACTGGTGAGCTCTGCATTCTGTGTGTAATGCACTGGTGAGCCCTGCATTCTGTGTGTAACGCACTGGTGAGCTCTGCATTCTGTGTGTAATGCACTGGTGAGCCCTGCATTCTGTGTGTAACGCACTGGTGAGCTCTGCATTCTGTGTGTAACGCACTGCTGGGCCCTGCATTCTGTGTGTAACGCACTGGTGAGCTCTGCATTCTGTGTGTAATGCACTGGTGAGCCTACATTCTGTGTGTAATGCACTGGTGAGCCCTGCATTCTGTGTGTAGCGCACTGGTGAGCCCTGCATTCTGTGTGTAATGCAGTGGTGAGCTCTGCATTCTGTGTGTAATGCACTGGTGAGCTCTGCATTCTGTGTGTAATGCACTGGTGAGCCCTGCATTCTGTGTGTAACGCACTGGTGAGCCCTGCATTCTGTGTGTAACGCACTGGTGAGCCCTGCATTCTTTCTGTAATGCACTGGTGAGCCCTGCATTCTGTGTGTAATGCACTGATGAGCCCTGTATTCTGTGTGTAGCACACTGGTGAGCCCTGCATTCTGTGTGTAATGCACTGGTGAGCCCTGTATTCTGTGTGTAGCACACTGGGGAGCCCTGCATTCTGTGTGTAACGCACTGGCGAGCCCTGCATTCTGTGTGTAATGCACTGGCGAGCCCTGCATTCTGTGTATAACGCACTAGCGAGCCCTGCATTCTGTGTGTAACGCACTGGTGAGCTCTGCATTCTGTGTGTAATGCACTGGTGAGCCCTGCATTCTGTGTGTAACGCACTGGTGAGCTCTGCATTCTGTGTGTAACGCACTGCTGGGCCCTGCATTCTGTGTGTAACGCACTGGTGAGCTCTGCATTCTGTGTGTAATGCACTGGTGAGCCTACATTCTGTGTGTAATGCACTGGTGAGCTCTGCATTCTGTGTGTAACGCACTGGTGAATCCTGCATTCTGTGTGTAACACACTGGTGAGCTCTGCATTCTGTGTGTAATGCACTGGTGAGCCTACATTCTGTGTGTAATGCACTGGTGAGCCCTGCATTCTGTGTGTAATGCACTGGTGAGCTCTGCATTCTGTGTGTAACGCACTGGTGAGCCCTGCATTCTGTGTTTTAACGCACTGGTGAGCCCTGCATTCTGTGTGTAACGCACTGGTGAGCCCTGTATTCTTTCTGTAACGCACTGGTGAGCCCTGCATTTTGTGTGTAATGCACTGGTGAGCCCTGCATTCTGTGTGTAACGCACTGGTGAGCCCTGCATTCTGTGTTTAACGCACCGTTGAGCTCTTATTACCTTTCTCCGTTTGTGTCTCTTTTTTTTTTCTCCTCAGAGATTGTTGCCTTGCATTATTAATATTATTATTATTACAGGTACTTACACTCTAAGGTCCCTCACTCACCTTTATACATACTAGGGCCACTTTGGACAGGAGCTGATTAACCTACCAGCATGTCTTTGGAGTGTGGGAGGAAACCCATGCAGGTACAGAGAGAACATGCAAACTCCAGGCAGGTAGTGCTATGGTTGGGATTCAAACTGGCGCCCCCTAGTGTTGATAGGCAGAAGTGCTAACCACTCTGCTGCCAACACACAGGGGTTGATTTACTAAAACTTGAGAGTGCAAAATCAGGTGTAGCTCCACATAGAAACCAACCGGCTTCCATTTTTTTTTCAAAGCTTGACCTTTTCACGACCACGCTATAGCCGAATAATGGCTACAGCGCAGTCATTTCAGGGAAGGCGTCTATTGACGTTCTCCCGTGAGAGCGATTCGTGCGCGCCCCCTTCGGTGTGCATCGGCAAGGATCTGTGACGCAGCTGATCACAGATCAGGGTAAAGAGCCAATCACAGCGTCCCTTTACTATGTGATCAGCTGTGTCCAATCCCAGCTGATCACAGTGTAAACAGGATTTTCTGGTTATCAGCATTCCTCTACTTACACTGACATCACGTGAGGAGAGGAGAGTCGGTAAGCCGCAAATCCACAAAGGTAACATCTACACTGATAATCAGGGCACTGATCATCAGTGCCGTCTCATCAGTGCTGCCTATCAGTGCCCACCAGTGCTGCCTATCAGTGCCTCGTCATCAGTGCAGCTTCATCAGCACACACCAGTGAAGGAGAAAAATTACTTATTTACAACATTTTGTAACAGAAAATAAAATGTTTTTTATTTTTCAAAATTAGCATAAAATAAAAAACCCCAGTGGTAATTAAACAACACACTTGCAACCGGAGAGCGCAAAATCTGGTGCATCTCTGTATAGAAACCAATCAGCTTCTACTTTTTTTGTCCAATAAAGATCACTTCAGACTGGTCCGTTTTCCAGCTGTAGCTCTGTAAAGCTTTTAAAATAAGTTATACTGTTTACAATCCAGGACTTCTTGTATGGGAAGGGTTATATAGAGGAGGACTTCTTGTATTGGCAGGGTTATATAGAGGAGGACTTCCTGTATGGGAGGGGTTATGTAGAGGAGGACTTCTTGTATTTGGAGGGGTTATATAGTGGAGGACTTCCAGTATGGGAGGGGTTACTTTATATAAAGGAGGACTTCCTGTATGGGAGGGGTTGCAGTATATAGAGGGGGAATTCCTGTCTGTTTGTTTTTGCCAGGGTCCCTATAGGTGGCAGCACATAACCCAGCCAAGCAGTCATGATTTATAACCCGCCCTGTGTCCTGTGATGAAAAAGAGACCATATTGCATAAATGGATCTACAATGATCCTCCTCCCACTTCATTACTCTCAATAACACCCAATCGAAAACTCCCTAATTAACATCATTCTCAAATCTCACCGACAGGGGCCTCCCCCTTTCTCCATGCTCCATTCAGTGTAAGACCAACCACCGCCCACCCAATGTTCAATGTTTGACTTCAAAGCACTGCATGCATTTGATATCATACTGGTATGTGACTATGACTTGTATCATTCTTTTGGCCAAGTGTTGTGGTCATCTCAGCTGTTCAATGCATTCTTGCTTAAAATTAAAAAAAAAAAAAAAAAAAAGAGGTTCACCAAAGGATATACTGCAAAGTGACCACTAACACATACAGTAGCACAGACCTAGCTATCCGGCAAAGTGCATGTGCCATAATAACAATAGGACAAAGACACTTCTGTCCCCAGGATTCAGATACATAGACAAGAAGCTATAACAGTTATCAGAATGCAGGAACACTTGCCTGATAATCTCTGCTTCTGGTCTGGATGAAATAGAGCAGCACCAGCAGCTCCTCCATGGATGGTCATGTGGTCCAATTTAATCTCTACTTTCTGGAATCTCTCCCTTAAAGAAAACACAGTCCTCTAATTTGGGATTCTGAACCCAGCTAGCAGGAAGCAGCTCCCTACACTAGGGCAGTGGTCTCCAAACTGCAGCTCAGAGGCAAGATGTGGCCCTTTGCTTGCCTTTATCAAGCCCTTAAGACACTATTCCTCCTACTGATACAAGGCACTATTCCTTCTACATCAACAAAGGGGCATCATTTCTGTCACAGTTGCCAACAATAGGGCACTATTCTTCCCACTGACCCCAACAATGGGGCACTATTCTTCCCACTGACACCGATAATGGGGCTCTATTCTTCCCACTGACACCAATAATGGGGCACTATTCCTCCAGCTGACACCAAGGATGGGGCACTATTCCTCCAGCTGACACCAAGGATGGGGCACTATTGCTTGCCCTGATACCAAATATGGGGCACTATTCCTCCCACTAATACCAATGATGGGGCACCATTCCTTCCCCTAATACTAACAATGGGGCATTAATCCTCCTAGTGATACCAATGAAGGGGCATTTTTTACTCCCATTAGCACCATGGTATATTCTACTCACATTGACCACAGTCCAGCCCCTTCAAAGTCTAAAGGACAGTAAACTGCCCCTTTGTTCAGAAAGTCTGAAGACCCCTGCACTAGGGTCTACAACTGTCTTTGGGAAAAGAGGTTTCACCTCATCAAGCATAATTGTGTTTGACCTGTCCAGGTGGAAGAGTGGCCTAGCAATAGTCAACCCAGTCATTTTCCTTTCTTTGTTTTATAGTTAGTAAGGTTGCATAAAAACATTAGTCCATCCAGTTCAATCGTTGTGTTTATGGGTGTATAAGTGTGTTTGCAATTATGTCTGTGCCATTTCCCATATTGCTGTACAATGTGTTTACTAAGACATCCATCCAAGAGCTTTTTGAAATTATCAACACTCCCTGCTGTCACCACCAATAGTAGAAGGGAGTTCCACATCCTTACCGCTCTTGCAGACCATAGAAACTAGTGCAAGGATTGTGAGAACCTCTCATAATGGACACAGCAGGTGTACAGACCCGGGAACTCAGCACAGGGGTGGTGGAAACCCCTCACATTGGGCACAGAAGGTGTACAGACCCAGGAACTCAGCACAGGATGGTGGGAACTCTTCATAAGGGGCACATCAGATGTACAGACCCAGGAACTCAGCACAGGAAAGGTGGAAACCCCTCACATTGGGAACATCAGGTGTACAGACCTGGGAACTCAGCCCAGGGATGGTGAGAACCCCTCATATTGGGCACATCAGGTGTACAGACCTGGGAACTCAGCCCAGGGATGGTGGGAACCAATCATAATGGGCACAGCAGGTGTACAGACGTGGGAACTCAGCACAGGGATGGTGGGAACCCTTCATAATGGGCACATCAGGTGTACAGACCTGGGAACTCAGCACAGGGATGGTGGGAACCCCTCATAATGGGCACATCAGGTGTACAGACCCGGGAACTCAGCACAGGGATGGTGGGAACCAATCATAATGGCACAGCAGGTGTACAGACCTGGGAACTCAGCACAGGGATGGTGGGAACCTCTCATAATGGGCAAAGCAGGTGTACAGACCCGGGAATTCAGCATAGGGATGGTGGGAACCTCTCATAATGGGCACATCAGGTGTACAGACCCGGGAACTCAGCACAGGGATGGTGGGAACCCCTCATAATGGGCACAGCAGGTGTACAGACCTGGGAACTCAGCACAGGGATGGTGGGAACCCCTCATAATGGGCACATCAGGTGTACAGACCTGGAAACTCGGCACAGGGATGGTGAGAACCTCTCATAATGGGCACATCAGGTGTACAGACCTCAAAATATCATTCAGAGATCTCATCAATAGTCCCTGAGAGATAGAAGAGACTGTCAAGTTAACGGTCATCATCCAAACCCTGGAATCTGTCTTTCGGGTGAACTGACTCTCTGGGGGCCTTTTAATCACCAATAATATAAGAATTTGAGTAATTTCAAAAAAACGCTCAGACCATAGAAGTGTTAAGTACTTTCTTTTTTATTTTATAAAATCAGAATTGGTGATTAACAAAATGAAGCTAGAATCTACATCAAATCTTATATTGGTTGGACCAATGAGAAGCCGGCTTCTTCAGTACAAAAGAAACAGACCAATAATGTACAGAAACCGATATCAACCAATAAGAAGTGTTGTCCATGTATTGTCATATCTGGCCATGTATTAGCACAGTTTAGTTGTATGGTGCGGTCTGTGTGAGTGCGGGACCGAGTCATCTCTGTATGTTTAGAGGATCGTATTACTAGAATTCAATCCCTGAAGGCCTAAATCTACCAAAGTGTACCCGAAAAAACTTCTGAATATTTTTGCCCCGCCCCCAACACACCAGTCTGAACCTGAAACCGGTTGTTAGGTCGAGTGTTTTCTCTCGTGTGTCTCAACTGATCTTTTGAAGCGGAAGCATTTCCCGCACTCTGAACATAAGAAGTTGCGCTCACCCCTGTGACTTCCCTGGTGGCTAACCAGGTTTGTTTTCTGAATGAAACTTTTCCCGCACTCTGAACAAGAATACCGGCGATCGTCCGTGTGAATTCTTTGATGTGTAACGAGTTTACTTTTCCGAATAAAACATTTCCCGCACTCAGGGCACGAATAAGGACGCTCGCCTGTGTGAATCCTTTGGTGCATAACAAGTTTACTTTTCCGAAAGAAACATTTCCCGCACTCTGGACAGGAATAAGGACGCTCGCCTGTGTGACTTCTCTGGTGTCTAAGAAGTTTTCCTTTCTCAATGAAACATTTCCCGCACTCTGAACATAAATAAGGGCGCTCATCTGTGTGGATCTTTTGATGTACTACGAGGGAACTTCTCAGAGCGAAGCGTTTCCCGCACTCTGAACAAAAATAAGGGTGCTCACCCGTGTGAATCCTCTGGTGCTCAGCAAGTTTACATTTACGATCAAAACATTTCCCGCACTCTGAACATGAATAGGGACGTTCACCCGTGTGTTTTCTCTGGTGTATAAGTAGTTTTCCTTTCTCGGCGAAACATTTTCCACACTCTGAACATGAATAAGGGCGCTCATTCGTGTGACTCCTTTGGTGTATTACAAGTGAACCTTTCCTAGCGAAACATTTCCCACACTCTGAACATGAATAGGGGCGCTCACCTGTGTGAATTCTCTGGTGGGTAACAAAGTGACTTTTGTGAGTAAAACTTTTCCCGCACTCTGAACATGAATAGAAAGGCCCACCTGTGTGGCTTTTCTGGTGTTCAAGAAGTTCTCCATTTTCCCTAAAAAGTTTCCCACACTCTGAACACGAAAATGGGAGCTCATTCTTGTGAATCTTTTGGTGTACCACAAGCGAACTATTGCGAGCAAAACTTTTCCCACACACTGAGCATGGAAAAGGGCGCTCACCTGTGTGAATTCTCTGGTGGGTAACAAAGTGGCTTTTGTGAGTAAAACATTTCCCGCACTCTGAACATGAATAGAAAGGCCCGCCCGTGTGGCTATTTTTGTGCCTAAGAAGTTCTTTGTTTTCACAAAAAAGTTCCCCGCACTCTGAACATGAATACGGGCGCTCATTTGTGTGACTCCTTTGGTGTACTACAAGTAGACCTTTCCTAGCGAAACATTTCCCGCACTCTGAACATGGATAGGAGCACTCACCTTTGTGAATTTTTTGGTGGGTAAGAAGGTGACCTTTGTGAGTAAAACTTTTCCCGCACTCTGAACATGAATAGAAAGGCCCAATGGTGTGGCTTTTCTGGTGTTCAAGAAGTTCCCCGTTTTCCCTAAAAAGTTTTCCACACTCTGAACACGAATAAGGGAACTCCATCTTGTGAATCTTTTGGTGTACTACAAGTGAACTTTTGCGAGCAAAACATTTCCCACACACTGAGCATGGAAAGGGGCGCTCACCTGTGTGAATTCTCTGGTGGGTAACAAAGTGGCTTTTGTGGTTAAAGCATTTCCCGCACTCTGAACATGAATAGAGAGGGCCCCCTCTGTGGCTTTTTTGGTGTCTAAGAAGTTCTCTGTTGTCACTAAAAAGTTTCCCACACTCTGAACATGACAATGAACTCTCTTCTGTGTGAACTCCTTCATGGCTTGAAGAAGATCTCTGGGGAATAGAAGGATCTATTGAAGTATCTGTACTGTGAGATCCTATAGTCTTGGTGTGGGATCCATCAGAAGATTCCTCAGGATTAGAGGGATCCATTGATCTCCCCAATTGGGAAGGTCTGAGATGTAGATTTGGAGTAACGGGATTTCCTCCTGGAGAATATTGTCCAATGTTATTATCTTCTGCTTTATAATCTGGAGATACAATGAGATGTTCCTCAGAGGTATTCCGGACATTGTGTCCACCTGTTCAGAAACAATTTAACATTAAATGTTATAACCTTCCATTCAGGAGTCATATATGTTGGTCCATCACCAAATAATTTATAAGAGCTCTGGCACGGAATCAGGAAGCAATTATAACAGAAAAATAGGAATACAAATGCAGTAAATGATACGATACACCTAAATCACGATGACATTTTTACTGTGAGAATGGAGATGGACCTTCCTCCACCTCATTTCTTGGAAACATGAAAACGTACCAAAAGACGGAGATAGACCTTTCATAACAACATATGAAAGAATGGAGATGGACCCTTCATTTGGAGAACAGCAGTGATGGTCAACTTAATTAACGTCCTGAATATCACCAAAGGGTGACACATAATATTCAGTGTATG
Organism: Aquarana catesbeiana; assembly: GCF_042186555.1. Lineage (NCBI taxonomy): Eukaryota > Metazoa > Chordata > Amphibia > Anura > Ranidae > Aquarana > Aquarana catesbeiana. Next base: position 307,181,954 of record NC_133331.1, read on the forward strand.
TAATGTTACCGAAAACTGTCAGACTTTGAACATACTACAGTAGACGGTTGGAGACTGTGACCATGCCATAAGAGATAGTCAGAGACGGTTAGCATGCTAAAAGAAGGGCTCAAACCATATAACTACCAGATTCCAGTATCTCCACCTCATTTCTTGGAAACATGAAAACATACCAAAGGATGGAGATAGACCTTTCATATGATGTACAGTATCTCCTCCTCATTTGTTGGGAACATGACGTTATATTCAGGAATGAAGATGGACCTTTCATATGGTGCACAGTATCTCCTACTCATTTGTTGGGAACATGACGTTATATTGAGAATGAAGATGGACCTTTCATATGGTGTACAGTATCTCCACCTCATTTGTTGGGAACATGACGTTATATTGAGGAATGGAGATGGACCTTTCATATGGTGTACAGTATCTCCTCCTCATTTGTTGGGAACATGACATTATATTGAGACATGGAGATGGACCTTTCATATGGTGTACAGTATCTTCTCCTCATTTGTTGGGAACATGACATTATATTGAGGAATGGAGATGGACCTTTCATATGATGTACAGTATCTCCTCCTCATTTGTTGGGAACATGACATTATATTCAGGAATGAAGATGGACCTTTCATATGGTGCACAGTATCTCCTACTCATTTGTTGGGAACATGACGTTATATTGAGGAATGGAGATGGACCTTTCATATGGTGCACAGTATCTTCTCCTCATTTGTTGGGAACATGACGTTATATTGAGGAATGGAGATGGACCTTTCATATGGTGCACAGTATCTTCTCCTCATTTGTTGGGAACATGACGTTATATTGAGGAATAGAGATGGACCTTTTATATGGTGTACAGTATCTCCTCCTAATTTGTTGGGGACATGATGTTATATTGAGGAATAGAGATGGACCTTTCATATGGTGTACAGTATCTCCTCCTCATTTGTTGGGAACATGACATTATATTGAGGAATGGAGATGGACCTTTCATATGGTGTACAGTATCTCCTCCTCATTTGTTGGGAACATGACGTTATATTGAGAATGGAGATGGACCTTTCATATGGTGTACAGTATCTCCTCCTCATTTGTTGGGAACATGACATTATATTGAGACATGGAGATGGACCTTTCATATGGTGTACAGTATCTTCTCCTCATTTGTTGGGAACATGACGTTATATTGAGGAATGGAGATGGACCTTTCATATGGTGTACAGTATCTCCTCCTCATTTGTTGGGAACATGACGTTATATTGAGGAATGGAGATGGACCTTTCATATGGTGCACAGTATCTTCTCCTCATTTGTTGGGAACATGACGTTATATTGAGGAATAGAGATGGACCTTTTATATGGTGTACAGTATCTCCTCCTAATTTGTTGGGGACATGATGTTATATTGAGGAATAGAGATGGACCTTTCATATGGTGTACAGTATCTCCTCCTCATTTGTTGGGAACATGACATTATATTGAGGAATGGAGATGGACCTTTCATATGGTGTACAGTATCTCCTCCTCATTTGTTGGGAACATGACGTTATATTGAGAATGGAGATGGACCTTTCATATGGTGTACAGTATCTCCTCCTCATTTGTTGGGAACATGACGTTATATTGAGAATGGAGATGGACCTTTCATATGGTGTACAGTATCTCCTCCTCATTTGTTGGGAACATGACATTATATTGAGACATGGAGATGGACCTTTCATATGGTGTACAGTATCTTCTCCTCATTTGTTGGGAACATGACGTTATATTGAGGAATGGAGATGGACCTTTCATATGGTGTACAGTATCTTCTCCTCATTTGTTGGGAACATGACATTATATTGAGGAATGGAGATGGACCTTTCATATGGTGTACAGTATCTCCTCCTCATTTGTTGGGAACATGACATTATATTGAGACATGGAGATGGACCTTTCATATGGTGTACAGTATCTCCTCCTCATTTGTTGGAAACATTGAGTAGTGTGGTAAACATGATTATCTTCTCTTGATGAGGAGTAGAAATTATACTCATCATATATTGCTGCACGGTGGGGTAGGTACATTGATGATGTTCTTACGGTGAGTAGTTAAGGTTTCCCAGTCTAGCCTGTACAGAATGATGTGATGTTCTCTATTTTGAACAAAGGTGGTATAAACTGCACATGACTGAAAGAAAAAAAGGTTTCACCTCCTGTATACGGAAGTGGCACTTTATGTTTGGAGCTGTGCAGATGAGGAAAAGTCTGGTTCTAGATGACTCTGTATATTGTTGGAAAAAAAAATGACTGCATAAGTTTCTTATTATATAAAATAAAATTGGATAATAATAGTTGTAGGAAAAAACATGATAGAATATTGATCTGGAGAGTTATCTGATTGCCTTTTGGGATCAGGAAGGAATTATTTCAAATTGGGGAAGATTAGACTGAGCTATATATGGGTATTCTGCCTACCCATGGATCATCAGCCACATTTATTTATTTTTTGTACCTTTTCTCAACCTATGTGACAATATAAATACATAATTTATACTCCTAGAAGTGAAATGAAAATGTGAACTGCTTCTGCATTTAGTGTTTATGACGTACTTGTGTCCATATGTAGAGAAGATTCCTCCTGTTTACTTTCCATAGTCATCTCCCCCTCCTCCATAGACTGCTGATCTCCACTCACCAACCTCTCTTCTTCTTCCTCTTTAACCTCAATTTTGATGTCTTTCAGTTCTTCATCCTAAACCCCAAAGATGATAGAAAACATTTGTAAAAAAAAAAGAACAACTGATATCATAGAAGTATGTCACCTCATATCGTTTTAGGTCTTTATTCTCAATCCCACCTACCTGATAATGGTGAGGGATGGTGTGATCTTCCTGTGTGGAATCCCGGGAATACAGAGGATGGGGACATCTCTCTGGTGGGTTCCCATTACTGGATCCATCTGTAGGAAACACACACACTGACTGAATACATTGTTTCTATGTGTTTATCAGATGATGAAGGATCCTGGTGGACCCTCCGTACTGCTCTCTCCTTTAAATTACAAAGCAGATAAAATATACAATACACCCAAATCACACCATGTTACATTTTTATGTGCATTGATTGCGTTATCACTTTGAGTATGGAGATGGACCTTCCTCCACCTCATTTCTTGGAAACATGAAAACATACCAAAGGATGGAGATAGACCTTTCATATGGTGTACAGTATATCCTCATTTGTTGGGAACATGACGTTATATTGAGGAATGGAGATGGACCTTTCATATGATGTACAGTATCTCCTTCTCTTTGGTTGACAACATGACGTTATATGAAGGAATGGGGATGGACCTTTCATATGGTGTACAGTATCTCCTCATTTGTTGGGAACATGACGTTATATTGAGGAATGGAGATGGACCTTTCATATGGTGTACAGTATCTTCTCCTTATTTGTTGGGAACATGATGTTATATTGAGGAATGGAGATGGACCTTTCATATGGTGTACAGTATCTCCTCCTCATTTGTTGGGAACATGACATTATATTGAGGAATGGAGATGGACCTTTCATATGGTGTACAGTATCTTCTCCTTATTTGTTGGGAACATGACGTTATATGAAGGAATGGGGATGGACCTTTCATATGGTATACAGCAGTGGTTCTCAATCTCAGTCCTCAAGTACCCCCAACAGGCCATGTTTGCAGGTTTTCCTTTATCTTGTACAGGTGCTTTAAATCAGAGTCAATAGTTTGGTATTTTGGACAGCTATTTTATCTAAGAGAAATTTCCAAAACTTGAGGACTGAGGTTGAGAACCACATGTATACAGTATCTCCTTCTTATTTGTTGGGAACATTGAGTAGTGCCGTAAATATGATTGTCTTCCTTCGGTGAGAACTAGAGATTATTCTTTTATATTGTGTACAGTACATTAGGCAGTGGAGAAGGTGCGCCGATGATGTTTTTGCTGTCAACAGTTAGGGTTTTTCAGTTTTTCCTGTACAGAAGGATGTGACCTTTTTATTTTAAATAAGGACAGCACAGACTTACCCTAATTAGAAGAAAACATACAGTACTTTATAGTCATAGAAGTGAAATGAAAATGTGAATTGTTTTAGCATTTAGTTTTTATTAACTTACGGTACCTGTGTCCATATGTAGAGAAGATTCCTCTTGTTTACTTTCCATAACCATATTTCCCTCCTCTATAGACCGCTGATCTCCACTCACCAATGTCTCTTCTTCTTCATCTTTAACCTCAATTTTGATATCTTTAAGTTCTTCATCCTAAACCCCAAAGATGATAAAATGCATTGATGAAAAGGAACAAGAAGTTACATAGAAGAATGCCACCCATAGCTTAGCATTCTGTTGAGTTCTAGTTGTTTAGTCCCATCTACCTGATGATGGTGAGGGATCTCTTCATCTTCCTGTGTGGAATCCCGGGAATACAGAGGAGGAGGACATCTCTCTGGTGGGTTCCCGTTACTGGATCCATCTGTAGGAAACACACACACTGACTGAATACATTGTTTCTATGTGTTTATCAGATGATGGGGGATCTAGGTGGATCCTCCGTACTGCTCTCTCCTTTACAATAAAGTCTCCTCTTACCCGGTGATGTGAGGGGCGGCTGATTCTCCATCATGACGTCCTTGTAGAGATCTTTGTGTCCTTCTAAATACTCCCACTCCTCCATGGAGAAATAGACAGTGACATCCTGACACCTTATAGGAACCTGACACACACAATGACACAGTCACCATCCAGACACATCCCTTGTCTGTTACTGGATAATGTCCCAGTGACTATGGAGGAAGAGGATGGACATGACGGGGGTGGGGGGTTACTGGGTGTAAATAGAAAATAGATTGTAAGCTCCTTTGAGCAGGGCCCTCTTATTCCTTCTATATTGAACTGTATTGTAATTGTACTGTCCCCTCTCTATATTGTAAAGCGCTGCATAAATTGTTGGCACTATATAAATCCTGTATAATAAATATAACAATAATATCTTATTACCTCCTCTGCTGCCACTTCCAGCAATGTCTTCTTTCTACTTCCTCCCAACTCACCTCTCACCCGGAACTTCCTGTCCGCACCTGACATCACTTCCTGTCTGTGCATTCCACTTGAGGAATCTTCGTAGACACATCATGAAGAACACAAAGAAGATGACTTCTGCACACCTGTGGGACAATCGTTTCTCACAACCAGACCAGTCTATGGAAGACATGAATGATTTTGGTTCTAAAGCCTCGTACACACGATCAGATTTTCCGCCGGGAATTGTGTGATGACAGACTGTTGGCCTAAAATCTGACCATTTGTACGCTCCATCGGACAATTGTTGTCGGATTTTCCGCGGACAAATGTTGGATGGCAGGCTTATAAATTTTCCGCGGACAAATGTCTGTTGTTGGATTTTCCAAGCGTGTGTACACAAGTCCGTCGGACAAAAGTCCAAAGTACAAACATGCATGCTCGGAAGCAAGGAAGAGTCAGAAGCGGTCAGTCTTGTAAACTAGCGATCGTAATGGAGAATTAACATTCGTAACGCGGCAAACTCTGAAATCTTGAAATGCAGCGCACAATTCTCTTCTTCTTTAATGGGATAATAATGAAGCTGCTTTGCTGGTGATAGTGATGGAGTTCTGCCAAATATATTTTCAAAGGCTTTTTTTTCTAGTGATATCAAGAATAATATTATTATGCTTGTTTGTTTTTTTTTTGGCAAAGTTAACACCATTATCCCGTAGTTTTTAAGATCAAAGATACAATGTTGGTGTCCCTTGTTAATTTTACATTGTATTTTTTTTAAAATATAACTGCCTACTCCCAAACTGTCATTTGAGGTAAAACACATAGCCAAGTTTTATTCTCCACAATTTTTTATTGTGCATTAAAAAAAGAAAATATATAAAATTAGACATGATATCTGCCAATAGAACTTAACCAAAAAGTGCATTCTATGCATCCAAAAATATAGACAATATACCAAATCAAATCTTTATTCAACCAAAAAATAACATAAAAGCCTCATGCATGTGTCCTGCTTCTTAATATAGGGGGTCAGCAATGCCAAGAGTTGGTGAAAGCAGGGGTCCATCATCCATAGACAATTCGGAAAATCATCCGGATTATTCTCCTGGAGCTCCCGCAGCAAAGGCATATGACATAATTGGTCATGATTAATAAAGCAACCAATTTTTGGTCCAAGAAATCCTCCTCGTATTCCTGGATAAGGATGGGCGAACAGTTCGGCCCGAGCATAAGTTCGGGCTAAACTTTCGTTGTTCGGATGTTCGTTTACCAGCCGAACAAACGGGTTGTTCGACTACTGTGCTTTTTTGCTTCAATTGTTAGTGGAGAATATTAGTTTAGTGTCAGTCTAGGAGGACCATCATTCAGCTTTTCATAGTGTGCAGCTAGAGTAGGGACAGCTCAGATAGTTTCAGTGTAGTGTAGTGAGATCGTGTCAGTAATCTTGACATTAGTATATAGCAAGAGTAGGGACAGTTCAGATAGCTTCAGTGTAGTGACGGTTGAACACTGTCTATTTCATTGCGTTACTGCCAGTTTAATGCTTGCCAGTTTATTGCCATATAGTTTTGCGTGCGTTACTGCCTGTTTAACGCCATATAGTTCTGTGTGCGTTACTACAAGTTTAACGCCATATAGTTTTGTGCGTTACTGCCAGTTTAACGCCATATCGTTTTGCGTGCATTACTGCCAGTTTAACGCCATATAGTTTTGCGTGCGATACTGCCAGTTTAACACTATATCGTTTTGCGTGCGTTACTACAAGTTTAACGCTATATAGTTTTGTGCTTTACTGCCAGTTTAATGCCATATAGTTTTGCGTGCGTTACTGCCAGTTTAACACCATATTGTGTTGCGTGTGTTAATTCCAGTTTAATGCCATATAGTTTTGCATGCGTTACTGCCTGTTTAACGCCATATAGTTCTGTGTGTGTTACTACAAGTTTAACGCCATATAGTTTTGTGCGTTACTGCCAGTTTTACGCCATATAGTTTTGCGTGCGTTACTGACAGTTTAACGCCATATAGTTTTGCGCACAATACTGCCAGTTTAACGCCATATAGTTTTGCGTGCGTTACTGCCAGTTTAACGCCATATAGTTCTGTGCGTCACTGTACGTTTGGCGCATTATATTGCAGTATATTATATTGTATCTGTGTAGTGTGAGTACTCAAATTAAAGGGCACCAAACACCTCTTTACATTAATTAAAGTGCATCTACGCACAGATTTCAATTTCTCCTTTACATTTGATTATAAGCACCGCCCCCTTCCTCCCAATAATGCCTGGGAGAACAACAAGGAGAAGCAGACGTTCCCTTGGCACTGTAAGGGGGCCAGCAATAAATGTGTCCACAGGCAAAGGTGGACGTGGTGGTCAGTCCTCAGGCAGGGCATCATTTCCTCTGTTTAGTGAGTTTGCCCATGCTTTCCAGCCACAGCATGCAGAGGAGGTGGTGGACTGGCCTACCAAACCTTCCTCATCCTCCTCATCCTCTGTCACACAAGCAGAGACAAGTGTGCATTCCCCAGCAGTTGTCAGAGTGGATAAACCTGCCTCCTTGTCCACATCTATTCCTGCCATAGCCCTAACATCAGCCATTGAGGAGTCAGCTGAGTTATTTGACCACAGTGTCAGCCACTTGCTCCTTGATGATGCCCAGCCATTAGTGGATTCAGATGCTGATTCTGAGGTTGAGAATGACAGGAACATGAGCCTAGAGAGAGGGAGGAACACTGGTAGACAAATTGGCATTCATGTTCCCCAAGCCGCAGCGTATTGCCAAGTTGTCTCCAGTGGTAATGATGAAGATGGAGGAGATGGAGATGATGATGATGAGGTCACTGATGTGACTTGGGTGCCAGATAGAGCAGAGGAAGAAACTGAAGGTGAGGCAGCACAACCCCAAGGAGGTCGGCATCAAGAAAGAGTAGAGAGCAGCCACCCTATTCCATCACATTCTGCAGCTGTTATCTCCCGGCCCTACCCCCACAGCTCAGCTGTCTGGGCCTTTTTCAGCACATCTGCAGCAGATCGCACTGTTGCTATCTGCAAACTGTGTCACAGGCACATCAAACGTGGCAAAAACACCAACCATTTGGGTACCACATGCCTAACAAGGCATTTAACGTCCAACCACTCAGCCCGTTGGCAAGAGCACCTAAAAGCCACACAAAAGGGGCACAAATCCGTCCCTCCTCCTCCTTACCCACTTCAGTCTGCTCCTGCGATACCGAGTCATTACCTTTCAGCAGCCTCCACTGACAGGGATGATGGTATAGCACAGGGCGTCCAAGGTCCTAGCAGCTCATCTAGCAGCAGCACACCACCAGCTGTAGACTGTAGCCGGCAAATTTCTCTGCCCCATCTTCTGCAGCAGAAAAAAAAATACAGTCCCTGCCACCCACATGCCCAGCACCTGAATGCAAGCTTGTCAAAGCTGTTGGCTCTCCAACTTCTGCCTTTCAACCTGGTCGATTCTGCCCCCTTCCGTGAATTCGCACAATGTGCTGTACCACAATGGTAGGTTCCCAGTCCATACTACTTTTCATGTAAGGCCGTTCCATCTCTCTACCATCACGTGGAAGGGAATGTTCTGGCATCGTTGGCCAAGGCAGTCAGCTATAAAATCCACCTTACTGCTGACACGTGTTCCAGCAAGCATGGGCAGGGACGATATATTTCACTCACGGCACACTAAGTAACACTCCTTGCAACTCGAAAGGATGCAGGACAGGGCTCAGTGCTGCAGCTTGTTGTGCCCCCACATCTCCATACAGCTGGTGGTGATGATGCCAGACCTGTGAGCTCTACCCCTTCCTCCTCCGCCACCTCCATGCTCTCCTCTGCAGAATTGTCATATGAACATCAGGTACCCCCTAAGCGTTCAAAGGGCTTTTCCCAGAGTCAGGCTAAAAGGTGCCATGCAGTGCTTCAGCTGGTGTCAGGAACCACACCAAAGCAGAGATTCTTGCAGCTCTGCAAGGACAGGCCCAGAGGTGGTTCACACCACGCCAGCTGGCGCCAGGAATGGTGGTGTCCCATAATGGCTCAAACCTCCTGTCCGCCCTTAGACAGGGAAAGTTGACACATGTGTCATGCCTGGCACATGTCCTCAATTTGGTGGTGCAGCATTTCCTAAGTATGTACATAGGGTTGCAAGATGTAATAAAGCAGGCCAGAAGAGTATGTAGCCATTTCAGGCAGTCATACACAGCCAGTGCTTGGTTGGCTGAAATTCAGCGGGGAATTCCACCTGCCCGAAAACCGCCTGATTTGTGACATGCCCACCAGGTGGAACTCAACTTTGGGAATGCTGCAGCGGTCATACAAGCAGCAGAGGGCCGTCAACGAGTGCTGTCATCCTGCGTGACCCCGAGGAGTCTGCTTCTCAAGCCTCTGCAAATTTGAGGCGCATGGGCAACCTCATGCTTCAAAGCTTGCGAAAGAACCCAAGAATACGTGGCATAAAGGAGAAGGATGATTACTGGTTGGCAACCCTCTTTGACCACCCTTATAAGGGGAAGGTCTCTGAACTCATCCCGTCCCCACAGAGTGCAGAGGATAAAATCTCTTGAGGACACATTAAAGAGGATTTTATTGAACGTTTTTCCTGACTATAGTAGGTTACAGTGTGGTGGAAAACGTCGTTTTGCGTCTTCCGTTTGTCAAGAAAGGAGCGTTGGAAAAGGCGTCCGCCTAAGTGAGGCATTTTGCAATTTTTTTAGTCCTCGCCGCCCAGGGCTGTCAGCTTCCACATCCCGTCGGCAGCGTCTGCATCATATGGTGGACGATTACCTCGGGGCCAAAACAGAGACGGAGAGCTTTCCAGCTGACAATCCACTGGCTTACTGGGTCATGAGAATATACCACTGGCCAGAACTTGCCCAGTGTGCTATTGAGTTGTTGGGCTGCCCTGCATCCAGCGTGCTTTCAGAACGGGAATTCAGTGCTGCAGGAGGTTTCGTTACTGATCATAGAACACGTATGTCCACAGACTCCGTGGACCGTTTGACTTTTATAAAAATGAATCAGTCCTGGATTACCAGCTATGAAGCCCCTGATGCCAATGTCACTAATTAAGTCTTTTTGGGATGTGATATCTCGGCAGGACTTTGAGGCTGCCTAGCTTTGAGGGTGTTCAATCATTTCATCCGGAAGAATGTTATTGGTATAAGTTTCATGGGCACAATTAACACCTAAAGACCAATTTTTCTGCACCTGTCTGCCAGGTGCATATCATTGCAATTTTTTACAGCAAGGCAAATTCTTGCTTACATCAAGAGTACCTCTATAGGGTTAAGATGGGAAGGCGCCACCGACACCCAAAGACCAATTTTAACGCACCCGTTACTTCTATCCAAAGTCAAAGTGACACCAGAATGTTATCCAAAAAATCTCTAATCTTGTTCCCAGTGCACTACATTGTGGCCTCATCATACACACTGGCTCCACAGCTGTTGCTGAGCAAAATAAAGGCAGCTTGCAGCGAGGGCCACTTAAGCAACTTGGTAACTGGTCGCGGGCCACAATAAGCGGAGCCGGCGGATGACAGGTCTGTGTCCACTTTGCATATGCTCAGCGGACACAGACAAAGCCCGCTCTAATCTATGTGCCTTCCGATCCGCTCAGACGGAAGGAGACAGATCCTCTTCTGTTTTTCTTCGCAGATCGGATTGGAGGATGGGGGGTGTAAAAGGACACAAGTCCTTTTTATATTACTACACTAATGCGCTGTGGTTTATCCACACCATGGGTGCAGCGCAGTACACTTGTGGCTTTCCTGTGGTTTAGCTGCACTTTGCCATAGACTTCTATTTTATCCTGCAGGTGTGCACTTCCTGAACGAAAACCAAAGAAAAACTGCAGGTGATAACAGAAGTCTATGGCTCAGTGCATGTAACTCTCAGGTGATAACAGAAGTCTATGGCTCAGTGCAGGTAACCCGCAATGGACGGTGTCAGTAGAGCAGTGGACGGTGTCAGTAGAGCAGTGGACGGTGTCAGTAGAGCAGTGGACGGTGTCAGTAGAACAGTGGACGTTGTCAGTAGAGCAGTGGACGGTGTCAGTAGGGCAGTGAACGGTGTCAGTAGATCAGTGGACGGTGTCAGTAGGGCAGTGGACGGTGTCAGTAGAGCAGTGGACAGTGTCAGTAGGGCAGTGGACGGTGTCAGTAAAGCAGTGGACATTGTCAGTAAAGCAGTGGACGGTGTCAGTAGGGCAGTGGACGGTGTCAGTAGAGCAGAGGACGGTGTCAGTAGAACAGTGGACGGTGTCAGTAGGGCAGTGGACGTTGTCAGTAGGGCAGTGGACAGTGTCAGTAGAGCAGTGGACGGTGTCAGTAGAGCAGTGGACGGTGTCAGTAGGGCAGTGGACGTTGTCAGTAAAGCAGTGGACGGTGTCAGTAGGGCAGTGGACGGTGTCAGTAGGGCAGTGGACGGTGTCAGTAGGGCAGTGGACTGTGTTAGTAGGGCAGTGGACGGTGTCAGTAGAGCAGTGGACGGTGTCAGTAGGGCAGTGAACGGTGTCAGTAGATCAGTGGACGGTGTCAGTAGGGCAGTGGACGGTGTCAGTAGAGCAGTGGACAGTGTCAGTAGGGCAGTGGACGGTGTCAGTAAAGCAGTGGACATTGTCAGTAAAGCAGTGGACGGTGTCAGTAGGGCAGTGGACGGTGTCAGTAGAGCAGAGGACGGTGTCAGTAGAACAGTGGACGGTGTCAGTAGGGCAGTGGACGTTGTCAGTAGAGCAGTGGACGGTGTCAGTAGGGCAGTGGACAGTGTCAGTAGAGCAGTGGACGGTGTCAGTAGAGCAGTGGACGGTGTCAGTAGGGCAGTGGACGTTGTCAGTAAAGCAGTGGACGGTGTCAGTAGGGCAGTGGACGGTGTCAGTAGGGCAGTGGACGGTGTCAGTAGGGCAGTGGACTGTGTTAGTAGGGCAGTGGACAGTGTCAGTAGGGCAGTGGATGGTGTCAGTAGGGCAGTGGACGGTGTCAGTAGGGCAGTGGACGGTGTCAGTAGAGCAGTGGACGGTGTCAGTAGAGCAGTGGACGGTGTCAGTAGAGCAGTGGACGGTGTCAGTAGAGCAGTGGACGGTGTCAGTAGGTCAGTGGACGGTGTCAGTAGGTCAGTGGACGGTGTCAGTAGGGCAGTGGACGGTGTCAGTAGAGCAGTGGACGGTGTCAGTAGAGCAGTGGACGGTGTCAGTAGAGCAGTGGAAGGTGTCAGTAGAGCAGTGGACGGTGTCAGTAGAGCAGTGGAAGGTGTCAGTAGAGCAGTGGAAGGTGTCAGTAGAGCAGTGGACGGTGTCAGTAGGGCAGTGGACGGTGTCAGTAGGGCAGTGGACGGTGTCAGTAGGGCAGTGGAAGGTGTCAATCCTAGCTGCCATAACCCTGGTATTTTCTGAAATGGTGGGCGGTCCGCTTTATGATAAAAGTGGTCTCCACGGCAGATTCGCCACAAGATCGATTTTATCGGGGGCAGGAGAGGGCCCCCCTCCCGCCGCGTTCTGGTCGTCTCGGCCGCTTACCGGAGCCGTAGGTAGCGGCGGAGGAGACGATCGCGTCCTCTCCCCTGACAGGCCTGGAGCCGAGTGAGGGAAAGAAGGCCCCCGCCTGGCTCCATAACATTGAATGGTGGAAGAAGCGTCAAACGTCACTTCCGCCCAGTGGTCTTAAAGGAGAAAAAAAAAATTTTTCGCAAAAAAAAAAAAAAAAAAAAGACATTTAATTTTTTTTTTTTTATTGCATTTTAGTGTAAATATGAGATCTTTTTGACCCCCAGATCTCATATTTAAGAGGACCTGTCATCATGTTTACATCCCTTGTAATAGGAATAAAAGTAACCCAAAACATTTTTTTTTAAAGGACAGTGTAAAAATAAAAAGTAAAATAAATAAAAAAATTAAAGCGCCCCGTCCCGCCGAGCTCGCGCGCAGAAGGATACGCATACGTAAGTCGCGCCCGCAAATGAAAACGGTGTTCAAACCACACATGTGAGGTATTGCCGCAATCGGTAGAGTGAGAGCAATAATTCTAGCTCCTCCTCTGTAACTCAAAACATGCAAGCTGTAGAATTTTTTAAACGTCGCCTATGGAGATTTTTAATGGTAAAAGTTTGTCGCCATTCCACGAGCGGAATTTTTGAAGCGTGACATGTTGGGTATCAATTTACTCGGCGTAACATTATCTTTCACAATATTAAAAATAATCTGGCTAACTTTACTGTTGTCTTATTTTTTAATTCAAAAAAGTGTATTTTTTTTCCAAAAAAAAGCGCGCTTGTAAGACCACTGCGCAAATACGGTGTGACGGAAAGTATCGCAACGACCGCCATTTTATTCTCTAGGGTGTTAGAAAAAAATGTCTAATGTTTGGGGGTTCTAAGTCATTTTCTAACAAAAAAAAAACCTGTTTTTAACTTGTAAACAACAAATCTAAAAAAGAGGTTCGGTCCTTAAGTGACCAACCCAACGATTCATCGGGCCGTCAGACCAATTCTGATTGGCTCTTGTAGGTTTCGGCAGATTGTACATTGAGCTTTCGTACTTTGACTTTGCTGAATACATACACATTGATTCAGTAAAATACCAAAAACATTTTATTTGATCGTCCCAATCGTTTATTTACAACAAACAAAAAAAAAAGATAGCATGAGATCGGCTTATCCCCCCTCCCCGGTAATTCTGCAGACCACGATGGTTGGACAACCTGGACTATTAGTAGGGAGGACGTCCATTTACTGAATTGGAGAACATGTCCTTCAGCAGGTATGTGTTGTCCGATATCTATAAAAGTTTCCCGCACTCTGAACATGCGAAAGAACGCTCCAATGCACAACTTCTCCGGCGGATTTAAAAGTTTTGCTTCCTCTGTCCATTTTTTTCTTCATACTCTAAACATGAGAAAAGAAAGTTTTGTTGCACGTGAACTGTCAGATGTTTAGGAAGATCTCCTTTGATAATGAAACATTTCCCGCACTCTGAACATAAGAAAGTACATTCTCTTGTGTGAATTCTCTGGTCTTTTTTTTTTCACGTTAATACACTCTATTACCAAAAGTATTGGGACGCCTGCCTTTACAGACACATGAAGACCTCTTGGGCCCCTCAATAGGGAAAGAGAGCCTTGATTGATGGGGGCATGGCTAGGTGCATGACAAGGGGAACGATTGGTTGGGACATGTGGGATGGGCCTGAGCTCAGGAAATCGTGTGCCCCAGGGAATTCTGGGTCTTTCGGATGGCATCCCAGTCTTAGTCCGTAGGGTTCAATATTGAGTTGGCCCTCCCTTTGCAGCTATAACAGCTTCAACTCCTCTGGGAAGGCTGTCCTCAAGGTTTAGGAGTGTGTCTATGGGAATGTTTGACCATTCTTCCAGAAGAGCATTTGTGAGGTCAGGCACTGATGTTGGATGAGAAGGCCTGGCTCGCAGTCTCCGCTCTAATTCATCTCAAAGGTGTTTTATCGGGTTGAGGTCGGGACTCTGTGCAGACCAGTAAAGTTCCTCCCCCCCAAACTCACTCATCCATGTCTTTATGGACCTTGCTTTGTGCACTGGTCCAAATCATTTGGCGGAGGGGGGGTTATGGTGTCCTGACCAACCCGATAGTCATGTTGGAACAGGAAGGGGCCATCCCCAAACTGCTATGAGTAAGCACTTGGCGTAAGTGCGAAACGCGTCAGATATTCTTGTACCACCCCACAGTCGTGTTTTGTGTACCCCATGATCCTGAATAAAAAGATGGATTTATCCATTCTGGTGTGCGGCTGTCCAGGTCTTCTTGTTCTCTTCCACAAAGTGTGGGGTTGTTTTTCAGGGGTTGGGCTCCAGTGAAGGGAACTCTCAAGGCGTCAGCATACCAAGACATTTTGTACAATTTCATTCTCCCAACTTTGTGGGAACAGTTTGGGGACGGCCCCTTCCTGTTCCAACATGACTGCACACCAGTGCACAAAGCAAGGTCCATAAAGACATGGAGGAGTGAGTTTGGGGTGGAGGAACTTGACTGGCCTTCACAGAGTCCTGACCAACCCGATTGCGGATGACCCCTTCCTGTTCCAACATGACTAGCGGGTTGAGGTCAGTTCCTCCACCGCACCCCAAACTCGCTCCTCCATGTCTTTATGGACCTTGCTTTGTGCACTGGTGGGCAGTCATGTTGGAACAGGAAAGGGCCATCCCCAAACTGTTCCCAGTTGGGAACATGAAATTGTTGGGAGCATGAAATTATCCAAAATGTCTTGGTATGCTGATGACTTAAGACTTCCCTTCACTGGAACTAAGGGGCCAAACCCAACCCCTGAAAAATTACCCCACACCATAATCCCCCCTCTACCAAAATGATTTGGACCAGTGCACAAAGCAAGGTCCATAAAGACATGGATGAGCGAGTTTGGGGTGGAGGAACTTGACTGGCCTGTACAGAGTACTGACCTCAACCCAAATTATTTGGTGGAGGGGGGATTATGGTGTGGGGGTTGTTTTTCAGGGGTTGGGGTTGGCCCCTTAGTTTCAGTGAAGAGAACTCTTAAGGCGTCAGCATACCGAAGCATTTTGGACAATTTCATGCTCCCAACTTTGTGGGAACAGTTTAGGGATGGCCTCTTCCTATTCCAACATGGCTGCCCACCAGTGCACAAAGCAAGGTCCATAAAGACATGGATGAGTGAGCTTGGGGTAGAGGAACTTGAATGGCCTGCACAGAGTCCTGACTAACCCGATAGTCATGATGGAACAGGAAGGGGCCATCCCCAAACTGTTCCCACAAAGTTGGGAGCATGAAATTGTCCAAAATATCTTGGTATGCTGACGTCTTACGAGTTCCCTTCACTGGAACTAAGGGGCCAAACCCAACCCCTGAAAAACAACCTCACACCATAATCCCCCTTCCACCAAATGATTTGGACCAGTGCACAAAGCAAGGTCCATAAAGACATGGATGAGCGAGTTTGGGGTGGAGGAACTTGACTGGCCTGCACAGAGTCCTGACCAACCCGATTGGGGATGACCCTTTCCTGTTCCAACATGACTAGCGGGTTGAGGTCAGTTCCTCCACCGCACCCCAAACTCGCTCATCCATGTCTTTATGGACCTTGCTTTGTGCACTGGTGTACAGTCATGATGGAACAGGAAGGGGCCATCCCCAAACTGTTCCCACAAAGTTGGGAGCATGAAATTGTCCAAAATATCTTGATATGCTGACGTCTTAAGAGTTCCCTTCACTGGAACTAAGGGGCCAAGCCCAACCCCTGAAAAACAACCCCCCACCATGATCCCCCCTCCACCAAATGATTTGGACCAGTGCACAAAGCAAGGTCCATAAAGACATGGATGACATGAGCGAGTTTGGGGTGGAGGAACTTATCTGGCCTGCAACATTCCCGCACTCTGAGGATAAATAAAAAAGTCACACTTCTGTGTGAATCCTCTGGTGTTTCACAAAGTGTTGTTTTATAGTAAAACATTTCCCACACACTGAACACGAGAAAGGACGCTCACCAGTGTGAATTCTCTGGTGTATAAGAAGGTTTCCTTTCTCACTGAAACATTTCCCACACTCAGAACATGCATAAGGACGCTCACCCGTGTGACTTCTCTGGTGTCTAAGAAGGTTGTCTTTCCCATTGAAACCTTTCCCGCACTCTGAACATACATAAGGACGCTCGCCAGTGTGAAGCCTCTGGTGCGAAATCAGTTTTTCCTTTCGCAAGAAACGTTTCCCACACTCTGAGCACGAGAAGGGGAGTTCCCCCGTGTGCAATTTCTGGTGATAATTCAGGCTTATTTTGTGACTGAAAGATTCCCCGCACTCCGAACATGAATAAGGACGCTCGCCCGTGTGAACTCTCTGGTGCGAAAGAAGCTTTGATTTTCGAGGGAAACGTTTCCCGCACTCTGAGCATAGGAAAGGAAGCTCGCCCTTGTGAATTTTCAGATGTTTACGAAGGTTTCCTTTGTTGGCAAAACCTTTTCCACACTCTGGGCAGGAGAAAGGACGCTCACCCTTGTGATCTTCCAGATGTTTATGAAGGTCTTCTTTGCTGGTGAAGCATTTCCCGCACTCTGAACACGAGAAAGAGCGTTCGTTCTTGTGACCTTCTAGATGCGTTTGGAGGTCTTCTTTGTTGGTGAAACATTTCCCACACTCTGAACACGAGAAAGAACGTTGACACTTGTGATCTTCTAGATGTTTACTAAGGTCTTCTTTGTTAATGAAAGATTTCCCGCACTCTGAACACGGCAAAGGACATCTTTCTGTGTGAATTCTCTGGTGTATGAGAAGGAATCCTATCTGGGTGAAGCCTCTCCCGCACTCTGGGCATAAATGGGGGCGCTCACTCTCGTGATTTCGCTTGTGTGCGAAAAGTGCCCTGTTCTCAGTGAAAGATTCCCCGCACACTGAACATACAAAGGATCTTTCTCCGGCGTAGACTTGGCTTGACGAAGATTTCTTGGGGTAAGGTGTAACTATTGGATTATTGTGAGAATGCCGGGGAATATCTGGAGTAACAGGATTCACTTTATCAGAAGATTTCTTAGGTTTAGAGCTTGATCTCTTCAAATGGTAACGTGGACGATGTGTCTTTTTAATCAAAGGAATGACTTTTGGAACATCTTCTGCTTTATAATTCTGAGATGGAATACACCGTCCCTCCGATGTACTGCAGACATAATGTCCACCTACGGAAAATACATTTTTATTTGTGTATATTAAGAATTTTTTTACAATTTTTAGTATGTAGTCATATTGTATAAGATCTTCTAGCAATCAAAAATTTCATAGGGTGCAGACATGCATCCTGGAGTAATTGAAACACCATCTCATTTGTTGGGAACATGACGTTATATTGAGGAATGGAGATGGACCTTTCATATGGTGTACAGTATCTCCTCCTCATTTGTTGGGAACATGACGTTATATTGAGGAATGGAGATGGACCTTTCATATGGTGTACAGTATCTCCTCCTCATTTGTTGGGAACATGACATTATATTGAGGAATGGAGATGGACCTTTCATAGGGTGTACAGTATCTCCACCTCATTTGTTGGGAACATGACGTTATATTGAGGAATGGAGAAGGACCTTTCATATGATGTACAGTATCTCCACCTCATTTGTTGGGAACATGACGTTATATTGAGGAATGGAGATGGACCTTTCATATGGTGTACAGTATCTCCACCTCGCTTGTTGGGAACATGACATTATATTGAGGAATGGAGATGGACCTTTCATATGGTGTACAGTATCTTCTCCTCATTTGTTGGGAACATGACGTTATATTGAGGAATGGAGATGGACCTTTCATATGGTGTACAGTATCTCCTCCTCATTTGTTGGGAACATGACGTTATATTGAGGAATGGAGATGGACCTTTCATATGGTGTACAGTATCTCCTCCTCATTTGTTGGGAACATGACGTTATATTGAGGAATGGAGATGGACCTTTCATATGGTGTACAGTATCTCCTCCTCATTTGTTGGGAACATGACGTTATATTGAGGAATGGAGATGGACCTTTCATATGGTGTACAGTATCTCCTCCTCATTTGTTGGGAACATGACGTTATATTGAGGAATGGAGATGGACCTTTCATATGGTGTACAGTATCTCCACCTCATTTGTTGGGAACATGACGTTATATTGAGGAATGGAGATGGATCTTTCATATGGTGTACAGTATCTCCTCATTTGTTGGGAACATGACGTTATATTGAGGAATGGAGATGGACCTTTCATATGATGTACAGTATCTCCTCGTCATTTGTTGGGAACATGACGTTATATTGAGGAATGGAGATGGACCTTTCATATGGTGTACAGTATCTCCTCGTCATTTGTTGGGAACATGACGTTATATTGAGGAATGGAGATGGACCTTTCATATGGTGTACAGTATCTCCTCCTCATTTGTTGGATTCATGACATTATATTGAGGAATGGAGATGGACCTTTCATATGATGTACAGTATCTCCTCCTCATTTGTTGAGAACATTGATGAGGACTAGAGATTTTTTTTTAAATGGTGTACAATACCCACAGTACATTGGATGGTGGGGGAGATACATTGATGATGTTCTTAATGTCAGCAGTTAGGCTTCTAATGCCCCGTACACACGGTCGGACTTTGTTCGGACATTCCGACAACAAAATCCTAGGATTTTTTCAGACGGATGTTGGCTCAAACTTGTCTTGCATACACACGGTCACACAAAGTTGTCGGAAAATCCGATCATTCTGAACGCGGTGACGTAAAACACGTACGTCGGGACTATAAACGGGGCAGTGGCCAATAGCTTTCATCTCTTTATTTATTCTGAGCATGCGTGGCACTTTGTCCGTCGGATTTGTGTACACACGATCGGAATTTCCAACAACGGATTTTGTTGTCGGAAAATTTTATATCCTGTGTCGGAAAATCCGATGGAAAATGTGTGATGGAGCCTACACACGGTTGGAATTTCCGACAACTAGGTCCTATCACACATTTTCCGTCGTGTGTACGGGGCATTAGTCTTGCCTGTACAGGAGGATATGACATTCTCTATTTTGAATGATGGTAGACAGACTGCACATACATACTTCATACACATAAAAGTAAAATAAAAATGTAAATTGTTTCTGTATTTCTTACTTACTTGTGTCAATATAAAGCGAGGATTCCTCCTGTTCACTTTTCATATTCATCTCCCCCTCCTCCATAGACTGCTGATCTCCACTTAAGAATATTACTTCTTCTTCTTCCTCTTTAATCTCAGCTTTGATACTTTTAATCTCTTGGCCCTAAATTCAAAAGATGAGAGAACACTGTTGTCGAATAAGAAGATACATAGAATAATGCTCTTTTTTCAGTTCTAGTTGCTCAGTCCCACCTACCTGATGATGAGGGATGGTGTGACCTTCCTGTGTGGAATCTCGGGAATACAGAGGACGGGGACATCTCTCTGGTGGGTTCCCATTACTGGATCCATCTGTAGGAAACACACACACTGACTGAATACATTGTTTCTATGTGTTTATCAGATGATGGGGGATCTAGGTGGACCCTCCGTACTGCTCTCTCCTTTAAAATAAAGTCTCCTCTTACCCGGAGATGTGAGGGGCGGCTGATTCTCCATCATGACGTCCTTGTAGAGATCCTCGTGTCCTTCTAAATACTCCCACTCCTCCATGGAGAAATAGACAGTGACATCCTGACACCTTATAGGAACCTGACACACACAATGATACAGTCACCATCCAGACACATCCCTTGTCTGTTACTGGATAATGTCCCAGAATTCCCGTCACCGCTCACCTCTCCTGTCAGCAGATCAATGATCTTCTTGATGACTTCTAGAATCTTCTTGGCACTGGTTACCTCTGTTGTCAGGCAGTGAGGTGGAGGCACTGTGATGGGTGATGTTTTGTTTAAAAAAAATTGTGGTGCTTTGTAATTTATTTACATTTTTAAATTTTTCTCAACTAAACTTCATTGCTATCACAAGTGGGATATAAGGTTCTCTTTAGGAGATAAGGGGCCCACTGGTCTCCTAATGTCTCCTCTGCACTCTGATGCTACTGATCAGCTACTGATCAGCTTCCTTCCTAGCCATGGGAGGGCCAGGGTTTGACAGTTCTGAATGGGGAAGTACTAAGAGCTGAGAGCTGCTGAGTTCATACTCCCTTGGGAAGATCAGTGAATAGATGATCATTGATTTTCCATTGCTCGCTCCATTCTGACACCTGCCAGAGGTCTTGGATAACCAGGCAAACCTGTGACGTGGTGCGTGTGGAAGGGTCATGGATACATGTTTACTAAATAGTTCACAGTGGCCGGGAATGTCTATATTGTGAGCCCCGTCCTGTTAGTGTAACTGGACTGGCTCTAGATGTACTACAGTTGGATAAATGGCTCTATATTTAGGATGTATCCGGTCTATAAACCAGAGGCTCTGGATGGACAGTTGGATAAATGGTTCTATATTTAGGATGTATCTGGTCTATACCCAGAGGCTCTGGATGGACAGTTGGATAAATGGTTCTAAATGTAGGATGTATCTGGTCTATAAACCAGAGGCTCTGGATGGACAGTTGGATAAATGGTTCTATATTTAGGATGTACCTAGTCTATAAACCAGAGGCTCTGGATGGACAGTTGGATAAATGGTTCTATATTTAGGATGTATCCGGTCTATAAACCAGAGGCTCTGGATGGGCAGTTGATATAAATGGTTCTATATTTAGGATGTATCTGGTCTATAAACCAGAGGCTCTGGATGGACAGTTGGATAAATAGCTCTATATTTAGGACATATCTGGTCTATAAACCAGAGGCTCTGGATGGGCAGTTGATATAAATGGTTCTATATTTAGGATGTATCTGGACTATAAACCAGAGGCTCTGGATGGACAGTTGGGTAAATGGTTCTATATTTAGGATGTATCTGGTCTATAAACCAGAGGCTCTGGATGGGCAGTTGATATAAATGGTTCTATATTTAGGATGTATCTGGTCTATAAACCAGAGGCTCTGGATGGACAGTTGGATAAATGGCTCTACATTTAGGATGCATCCGGTCTCTAAACCAGAGGCTCTGGAAGGACAATTCCATAAATAGAAGAGGATGGACATGACGGGAGGTTACTGGGTGTAAATATAAATGAATATCTTCTTACCTCCTCTGCTGGTGGTTGCAGAAATCTCTCTCGCTCTATTTTCCTTCGACTCACCTCTGACCTGGAAATTCTTATTTATACATGACATCACTTCCTGTCCTTATGTTACATCACTTCCTGTCTCTGCGTTCCACTGACGATAAGTGAGATCCCCCACCCTGTGGAGAAAATACAAACTGCAGCCTACGTTTTTCGATACACAACAGATGCTTCTTGGTGCCCTCTTCAATTATGTTGCATATATTAAACACATATGAAAAGCCATGCATTAAAAATACAATAAAAATAATATGATTGTCTATTAAAATTCATAAACACCGCAATTTTTTTTTTTTGCAAAAAGTATATCCTTAAATGATATCACATACGTAAGTCTTTGGCACTTTAGATCAGGAAAATACATTTCCTGTCGCATCATGGCAGCATACACTTTGGGGTTGTGACTCCGCCCCCACAACCTGATAGGACTACATAGCTATAAGTTGTAGAGATGGCCCCTGCCCAGTATTCTCTTATTTTTCCTCACCTGAAGGACTGAACATATCAGAAGCACCCCCTTACCGAATTCGCCCCAGCCAGGTTCTAGCCTCTCCTGGGTGGAAGTCCTTACCTGTACAGCCTCTAAACGAGCTAGATGGAAGGAGCCCCGCTCTGGTGATCTCGGGGGTATGTTGCGGTCTAGTATAAGCCTTAAACAGGCTTAGTTGTTGTGCAGCGGTCGCCATGCCTCCTTTTTTTCACTTTGTGTCTTTCTCCCTCTTTGCTGGGCTCTGTGGTCCCTCTGTGCCTCCCTACAGGCTTCCCGGGCGTCTCGGCGCTTCCGCGCATGCGCGGTGCGCGCCGTCAGGGCGTCCTTTCGATTTTGCCAGTTTCCAAGATGGCGCCGGGCGCCTCGCGCCGCTACTGCGCATGCGCGAGCGGGTCGTGACCTCGGCGGCCATGGCGGCAAATTTAAAAGCCCTGTTTGTCATTTCTGAGCTCTCCTTGCTTCCTGGAAGACTTCTGACTGCTGTGTTTTGAACTTCTGCATTCCTAAAGCTCCCTCTCTCTCTGGGTAAGTGTCTAATACTTATGCACTGTTTTGTGGGACCTGGTTGCATGTTCTTACCTTCCTATACCTTTCTCAGGTATTCACCTTCCTCTCCTATGGAGGCCGCTGCCCCAGCAGATCACCACCAGCCTAATAGGTAAGGGGGGGGATTCCAGCGGTAAGTAGAGAAGATTGAAAAAGAGAGCAGGACCGTACTAATGCTACCTAATTGGTCAGCCCTGTCAGGTCCGCAAGATCATCTAAATCAGGACGAAGAGAATCTTCGCACAGGAGAAGCCGCTCCGGCCATAGACGCAGCCGCTCACGCGGAAGAAGCCGCTCAGGCCGCAAGGGGAGTCGCAGACGGAGTCGATCCCACTCAAGGCATAGCCGTTCCTACCGCAGAAGATCCCCTGCACGAGGACACCAATCCTCTACGCACCCTTCCCGCCCAGCCGGGAACGCTTGCTGGGTATGTGGGGCCACGGCCCTCCCAGACAAACTAGCCTGCCGCAAGTGCATAGATGAAGCCACCAGGGAGAAAGAGCCGGATTCCATAGAACCCACTGGAGTCTCTACTCCCCAGGTCTCAACTCCTGATGTGGAGTTTACGGCCTATAGCACCTCACCCACCATTCCCAGTGCATCAAGAGAGCAAGAACTACCGTCGGATGATGAAGAGCCGGAAGCTTCAGCTGGCTTTGATTTTGCGCTCATAGAACCGTTCATCAGATCGGTTAAGGAAGCGATTAACTGGGAGGAGCTTGAGGAGACACAGCCTAAACAGAGAAAATATTTCCCAAACCTCAAGAAGGTTCCGGAGGCTTTCCCATTCATCGACGAGTTAGAGGAGCTCATTAAGGAGGAGTGGCAGAATCCGGAAAAGAAGTTCAGTCTGTCCAACAGACTTACCAAACTGTACCCTCTCAAGGAACCCAAAGTATCTCCTTTACTTTCTCCTCCAGTAGTGGATGCATCTTTGATGCGTCTAGCCAGGCACGTGACGCTCCCCATTGAAGATGCAGTAACGTTCAGAGACGTGCTTGACAGGAAGGTGGATACAGACCTTAAGAGAGCTTACCTGTTCGCAGGAGGCGCCTGCAGGCCAGCGGTGGCATTAGCGGCGGTTGGGAAAGCTATCTCCAGCTGGTCCTCAGCTACAGCGAGGCTCGTCACTGAGGGCGCAGATCAAGAACAGATCACTAAGGCCTTACAAGAACTTAGCCTTGCGGGAGATTTCGTGGCGGAGGCTTCCGTAGATACTATCAGATCCACCTCAAGGTCTATGTTAGCCTCTGTAATGGCCAGAAGGGCGCTATGGCTTAAACCTTGGTCGGCTGACCCCGCCTCGAAGTCAAACTGGTGCAGGATTCCGTATGATGGGGTGAACCTCTTTGGAGCAAAGCTGGATACCGCAATCTCTAAAGTAACAGGCGGGAAGTCGGGTCTCATACCATCGGACAGAAGGCCGAAACAACAAAGGCCACCTCCCTTTAAACGTAACCTTCCGGAAAGATATAGGGATGCGAAATCCTATAGACCCGGGAAGGAATACAGAAGGAGCTGGAAGAACCCCCAGACGTCCTTCCTTAAGTTCCAGAAACCCAAGACCCCTGCCTCCAATGACCAGAAGTCCTTTTGAAGGTTCGCCCGCCCAACCAGCGGTAGTGGGGGCCAGACTCACAAAGTTCAAGTTGGTCTGGGCGGGAATGATAAAAGACCCATGGACGGTGTCCACCATTCATTTCGGTCACAGGTGGGCATTCAGAGGTCGTCCTCCAAGAGACCAATTCTGCTCAACCAGACTTCCTCCTTCTCAAGAGAAAAGACTATCCCTAGTCCAGTATATCCAAGAGTTGCTCCAGAAACAAGCAATAGTGGAGGTTCCGCCATCCCAAAGAGGCAAAGGTTTCTACTCCCCACTTTTCTTAGTGAAAAAGAAATCAGGGGACCTTCGTCCAGTCTTGGACCTAAAAAACCTCAACCGGTCGATACGGTTAGAAACATTCAAGATGGAAAGCCTTCAATCAATCCTCCAAGCAATAAACTTGGGAGATTGGATGCTGTCAATCGACCTCCAGGACGCGTATTTGCATATCCCTATCCATTCCGAGTTCCAAAAATTTCTCCGGTTTACCCTAAATCATCGGCACTTCCAATTCCGAAGCCTTCCGTTCGGGATCTCTACCGCACCCAGGACGTTTACAAAAGTCCTATTACCTGTAATAGCCCACCTGAGAGAAAACGGGCTGAGGGTCCACCATTACCTGGACGACATCCTACTTCTCTCAGACAGCCAGGACTCTCTTGTCCTTCACAGGGAAATCCTGGTCTCCACATTACAGTCCCTAGGGTGGCTGATAAATTGGAAGAAGAGCAACATCCATCCCACACAGAGAATGGTCTTTCTGGGGGCCGAATTGGACACAAGGGAGAATACGGTGGAACTTCCGGGGGAAAAAATCCCTCCTCTAATTCAAAAGGTGAAAAGGGCAATCTCCGCTACAATGCTCCCGGCCAGGACCTGTCTCAGTATCCTGGGCTCCCTAGCTTCCACCATTCCAATGGTCCAATGGGCGCAATGGAATTCGAGGCCTCTTCAGATCTCCTTCCTACGTCAGTGGAAGGGCACATCAATGTCCCAACCAATCCTCATCTCTCAGGAGGTAAAGCAATCGTTGATGTGGTGGGTACGTCCTCACAACTTGAGAAGATGCAGGCATATAGTCACTCCCTATCAAGAAACCGTGACCTCAGATGCCAGTCTACAGGGATGGGGAGCCCACTATCAGGACCTTGCGGCTCAGGGTCGTTGGCCTTTCAGGGCACAGGATACAGTGTCGAACGTTCTGGAGATGAGAGCAGCGTTCCAGGCTCTCCTGGCCTTCAGTTCTCACTTGAGGAGGAAGCACGTCCTCCTGAGGATGGACAACAAGGTGGCCGTTGCCTACATCAACAGGCAGGGGGGCACCAGAAGCAGGTCCATGTTACAGGAGGTCCGTCCTGTTCTGGAATGGGCGCAGCTGAATCTACTGGACCTAAGGGCGGTTTATGTCCCGGGAGTCCAGAACACCTTAGCCGACTCACTAAGCAGAAATTTCCACTCCAACAACGAATGGTCTCTGAGTCCACAAGCCTATGCTCTCATATCCCGAACCTGGGGTCCTCCAGAGATAGACCTAGCAGCAACTCCGGAGAACACAAAGTGTCAGAGATTCCTATCAAGGACACCGTTTCCTTTGGCAGAGGGGACGGACTGCCTCCAACACCCCTGGAACTTTCACCTGGGGTACATTTTCCCCCCGACGCCTCTCATAGCGAGATTCCTCCTGAGGCTCAAGAAGTCAACAGCATTGGTGGTAGCAGTGATCCCTTTCTGGCCGAGGAGGCCATGGTTTACTACCCTCATGCAGCTGAACACGGCAGAGCCTCTGCCTCTCCCATTGACGACAGACCTACTCTCCCAGGGACATCTTCTTCACCCGAACCCGGGGAAGCTACACTTGATGGCCTGGAGACTGAAAGGGCTAGGTACCTAGAGCAGGGCTGTTCCCAGAAGGTGGTGGATACCTTACTCCAGGCCAGAAAGCCTACTACCAACATCACGTACAGAAGAGTTTGGGAAAAATTTGTCTCCTTCTCCCACCAGCAAGGTTGGGACTCGTCCTCCCCGTCGGTGTCTCACATCTTGGAGTTCCTTCAATCAGGCCTAGAGAAAGGCCTTAGGTCAAGCACCCTGAAGGTCCAGGTATCGGCCCTGTCCGCCTTGACAGGAGTTAAATGGGCGCAAGAGCCTCTGGTGGTTCAGTTTCAGAGGGCCTGTCTAAAGCTGAGGCCCCCCAGAAAACCGTCATTCCCGGTCTGGGATCTCTCAATTGTTCTAGAGTCATTATCCAAGGAACCCTTTTTTCCAATGCAGAGCATATACCTCTGGGATCTAACGCTGAAGGTTTCATTTTTAATAGCCATAACATCGGCGAAGCGAGTGTCAGAAATGCAAGCTCTAATGGTTAGCGAACCATACTTGGTTGTTCTTCCAGACAGGCTAGTCCTAAGGCCTTCGGATCGATTCATCCCCAAGGTGTCCTCATCCTTCCATTTTAACCAGGAGATTAATCTTCCAGCACTCAGCACGGATCAGGGAGACCCTCATCCACTAGATGTTAAGGGTACCGTTATAGAATACCTCTCAGCAACAAAATCCATCAGAAAGTCGGAAAACCTCCTAATTATCCCACATGGTTTCAGGAGAGGTCAAGCGGCATCCTCACGCACCATTGCTTCATGGCTAGTAAAGACCATCAAGAGATCTTACTCACTGAGTAACCATCAAGTACCTGAGGGCTTAAGGGCACACTCCACCAGGGCAGTGGCAACCTCCTGGGCGGCATATTGTAGAGTCTCGGCGGAGACGATTTGCAGAGCGGCTACCTGGTCCTCCAGGAACACCTTCATGTCTCATTACAAGGTGGATTCCGCCTGCTTATCCACGGTGGATTTCGGAAGATCCGTTATCCAGGCCAATTCCTCTATTATTTGATTAATAAACTTAGTTTGAATTCCCACCCAGTCTTTGCGAGTTACTCCCCAAAGTGTATGCTGCCATGATGCGACAGGAAAACGGAAAATTGTATACTCACCTTTCCGTAATTTTCCTTTCCTGTCGTATCTTCATGGCAGCATACAATCTCCCACCCGTCTAAGGTGAGATATATATATACGGAGAATACTGGGCAGGGGCCATCTCTACAACTTATAGCTATGTAGTCCTATCAGGTTGTGGGGGCGGAGTCACAACCCCAAAGTGTATGCTGCCATGAAGATACGACAGGAAAGGAAAATTACGGAAAGGTGAGTATACAATTTTCCGTTTTGCCTGAGGTGGCTATTTTAGGTTCTTTATATGGCTTGTCAAAGGAAATGTGTGTTTTGAGTTCCAAACATTTATTTTATGAATGCTTAAAGTACAACTAAAGGCAAAACTTTTTTTTTTTTTTTTTTTTAGTTTTGGATGGAGGGGAGAGGGATTAGAACCCCTGTCAGTTTTATTGCTGTCTGCGCCTCCATTAGAGAGGTTCACCCTCACGATTTGTCCTGCTTACCATTATCATCGAAAGTGAAAGTAAAAGAAAATCCCAAATTTTGGGTTGTCTCCAGAAAAGCAATAGAGGGGAAATCTTCCAATGGGGACACAAGTTGTGGTGACCTGGGGGTCCCCAAGGGATTCCTTTAAATTTGCAGGGACTTCCTCTCACTTCCTGTTTTGGCTATGGGACAGGAAATGAAGCGAAATCTCCCCAATGGGACTCAGGTGGCAAAAAAAAAAACAGGGGTTATAACATAGCTCCCAACTGTCCCTGATTTTGAGGGACTGTCCCTGATTTGGAGCAATGTCCCTCTGTCCCTCTTTCCTCCTCATTTGTCCCTCATTTTGGTCTGATCTATATAGTTGTATATAAAATGCACTTTTTATCTTTCAAAAAGTGTTTTCCCAGCGCTAAACCTTTCATCTGATTTCTAAATTTCTCTTTTGTAAATTCCAAAAGCCAATATAAAGGAATGATAGTGGTGTAAAAAGCACTTGTGGGTTTAACCAATCTTGTTTTTTTGTATAATTCTCCTTTAAAAGGGTGTGGCAGGGGGCGTGTCCTATGCCTGCATACTTGTGCCGATAGGTGTCCCTCATTCCCATCTCAAAAAGTTGGGAGGTATGGTCATAACCCTCCCTTGCTGTATCCGAAATAAGGACCCCTTGAATAGTTTGAGATGTCACATAATTGGTGTCAGTAGGATAAACTAAGCCCCATTGTTGGTGTCGGTGGGATAAAATAAAACACATCATTGATGTCAGTGATATACAATAAGCCCCATCATTGGTATCGGTTGGATAAAATAGGTCCTGTCATTGGTGTCAGTGGGATAAAATAAGCCCCATTGTTGGTGCCAGTGGGATAAAATAAGCACAATCGTTGGTGTCATTTGGATAAAATAAGCCCCATCATTGGTGTCAGTGATATAAATTAAGCCCCGTCTTTGGTGTCAGTGATATAAAATAAGCCCCATTGTTGGTGTCAGTGGGATAAAATAAGCCCCATCATTGGTGTCAGTGATATAAAATAAGCCCCATCATTGGTGTCAGTGGGATAAAATAAGCCCCATCATTGGTGTCAGTGGGATAAAATAAGCCCCATCATTGGTGTCAGTGAGATAAAATAAGCCCCATCATTGGTGTCAGTGGGATAAAATAAGCCCCATCATTGGTGTCAGTGGGATAAAATAAGCCCCATCATTGGTGTCAGTGATATAAAATAAGCCCCATCATTGGTGTCAGTGGGATAAAATAAGCCCCATCATTGGTGTCAGTGAGATAAAATAAGCCCCATCATTGGTGTCAGTGAGATAAAATAAGCCCCATCATTGGTGTCAGTGAGATAAAATAAGCCCCATCATTGGTGTCAGTGGGATAAAGTAAGTCCTATCGTCCCAGTCCAGCATACCTCTTATATCTCACTCCCAGTAACGGAATGGGGTCACATAGTGTGGACATCGTGTGTCCTCTCAGTTAACTCTTTCCTTCTGGTACCAGGTGACCAGGCCATAGACCTCTGTGACGCTAGCCTGCTCCCAGTTGCCACGGGAGACAGAACATCACCCCCTGGCTACCAGAAGACTCGTCACCTTGCCAGGTACCACGCCGGTTGCTTGTTCCTTCACTTGGTTACCCATAGCAACTACAATCCTTCACTTGTTTCCTGCCGAGTTAACCCTCTTGTAGTGGTGCTACTTCATACCCCTGTAGTGCAAATACACGTTTTGGAATACGTCAGAACCAACGTGCACCCCCTTGGAAAAACTTCAGGCCAGGCTCAGAATGGTGAAAGCAACTTTACTGTAAGAATGCAGCACAACAGCACATAACGAATAATGTCTTTTCCCTGGTCCTAGCTAAGATAACATGGTGGCCCAGGCATACCCCCGTGAGGCGAGAGTCCATAATGTCCATGGCTTGGATGCTGTCCGAGATCCCCGGTTTCTTCAGCAGTACATTTGCACTCACAAGTGAGTCTATGGACCACCTATACCACCTATACCTGTGTCCTGTTTTTCCGGCACCCTCGATTATAGCTGTTCCCCTCTTTTTATATATAACATTTGGGCCCGCCAAAACCAAAAGCCCGGGAAACTGAGCCGAAAATGTTGAATTCTTCTCCCAGCCTGGGCCGGCTACTGGAAACCCAACCGCACACACATTTGTAACCTGCCTCCACGCTGACCTCATCACTAAGCGACCAATCGGGCTCCTGCGGAGGAACGAGTACACAGGAAGTCCCAGCTAAGGAAAGACGTTCCCGCCCACCTGTTAGCTGATTGGTTGACGACCTGAGGAGATTTTAGCAGCTTTCACTAATCTACCTCAGCAACTCTGAATGGAAGAGGTGGACGGCTGCTGAGGTAGAATGGTGAGTGTGTGAATGAACGCTGATTAATCTCTTCAGTATGTCCACCAACAAAGCAGAAAGGAGTATTTCCTGTGTTCCCTCGCTGGTGGCTGACTGTAAGTAAGTAATGGTTCTAGTTTTGTGTGTCCCAGCTCTGACCGGTGCAGCAGATGTACAGACCCGAGAACTCAGCACAGGGATGGTGAGAACCCCTCATAATAGGGATAGCCGGTGTACAGACCTGGGAACTCAGCTTATGGATGGTGGGAACCCCTCATAATGGGCACAGCAGGTGTACAGACCTGGGAACTCAGCACAGGGATGGTGGTGACCCCTCATAATGGACACAGCAGGTGTACAGACCCTGGAACTCAGCACAGGGATGGTGGGAACCCCTCATAATGGACACAGCAGGTGTACAGACCCGGGAACTCAGCACAGGGATGGTGGTGACCCCTCATAATAGGGATAGCCAGTGTACAGACTGGAAACTTAGCTCAGGGTAGGTGGAAACCCTTCATAATGGGCACAGCAGATGTTCTGACCCAGGAACTCAGCACAGGGATGGTCAGAACCATTCATAATGGGCGCAGCAGGTGTACAGACCTGGGAACTCAGTGAATGGATAGTTGGAACACATCATAATAGGACAGCCAGTGTACAGACTGGAAACTTAGCTCAGGGAAGGTGGAAATCCTTTATAATGGGCACAGCAGGTGTACAGACCCGGGAACTCAATGCATGGATTATGGGCACTGCTCTGTGTACAGACCTGGGAGCTTATCTCAGGGAAGGTAGGAACCCTTCATAATGGGCACAGCAGATGTTCTGACCCAGGAACTCAATGCAGAGATCATGGGCACCCATCATAATGGGCACAGCAAGTGTTCAGACCTGGGAATTTAGCACAAGAATGGTGAGAACCCCTCATAATGTGCACAGCAGGTGTACAGACTGGAAACTTAGCTCAGGGTAGGTGGAAATCCTTCATAATGGGCACAGCAGATGTTTTGAATCCTGGAACTCAATGCTTGGATTATTGGCACCCCTCATTATGGGCACAGCTGGTGTACAGACCTGGGAGCTTATCTCAGGGAAGGTCGCAAACCCTTCATAATGGGCACAGCAGATGTTCTGATCCAGGAACTCAGTACAGGGATGATGGGAACCCCTCATAATGGGCACAGCATGGGTACAGACCCGGGAACTCAGCACAGGGATTGTGGAAATCTCTCATAATGGGCGCAGCAGGTGTACAGACCTGGGAACTCAGTGAATGGATAGTTGGAACACATCACAATAGGGATAGCCGGTGTACAGACTGGAAACTTAGCTCAGGGAAGGTGGAAATCCTTTATAATGGGCACAGCAGATGTTTTGACCCTGGAATTCAATGCATGGATTATGGGCACAGCTCTGTGTACAGACCCGGGAGCTTATCTCAGGGAAGGTAGGAACCCTTCATAATGGGCACAGCAGATGTTCTGACCCAGGAACTCAATGCAGAGATCATGGGCACCCATCATAATGGGCACAGCAAGTGTTCAGACCTGGGAATTTAGCACAGGGGTGGTGGAAACTCCTCATAATTGGGCTCAGCAGGTGTACAGACCCGGGAACTCAGCACAGGGATGGGGGAACCTCTCATAATGGGCACAGCAGGTATGCAGACTAGGGTTGCCACCTGTCCAGGATTCACCCGGACAGTCCGGGTTTTGAATCATGTGTCTGGGTTTCAGTCTGCCTGAAACCCGGACACATTATTCAGACTGGGCTGGGGCTCCCCAAGTAATCGAGATGGTCACACACAAATTTGTTGCTGTCCGCAAGCTGCAAGCGTCTGTCTGGGGGCAGGTTCGACATCACTGGGGGGGCGGGATGATGATGTGAGCAGGAGCAGTTTGGTCACACCCACTGTTCACCGCATAGTTACTACTCTCCTTGAGGGCACCGAAAGGTGTCCCAGGTCTTTTACAACCCTATAGTGTATACTACAGAAAGTGTTCGGGTTTGGCTTGAAGAAAAGGTGGCAACCCTAATGCAGACCCAGAAATACCATTCAGAGATCTTACCAATAGAGTCCCTGAGGAACAGAAGAGACGGTGGGGTGTATTAATGTCAGCATTCACCAAACACAAAAATGTCTCCTTTTGGTGAACGGTCTCATTAAAGTCAGTTCATCTAGATAAGTAAATTATTTTTCCTAACAATCATCTAAGAGCTATATTACTTTCCTAAAAAGAAGAAATCTGAGAACAGAGTATTGGAAAGTGCGGAGCGTTCTTGTTTATTATAGAAAATCAGAGATAGTGATTAACAAACAATAAAAACAAAGCTACAATCTACATCAAATCTTCTATAACTGAAGAACATAAACTAGAAAATGTAATAATTATTGGATGGACCAATGAGAAGCCGACTTCTTCTGTGAGACATCAAAAGAGCGATAATGTACAGGAACCAATAAGAAGTGTTGCCCATGTATTGTCATATCTGGCCATGTATTAGCACAGTTTAGTTGTATGGTGCGGTCTGTGTGAGTGCGGGACCGAGTCATCTCTATATGTTTAGAGGATCGTATTACTAGAATTCAATCCCTGAAGGCCTAAATCTACCAAAGTGTACGTGAACAAACGTCAGAATATTCTTGCCCCACGTTCCCTGGTGTCTACGATCGTCTCCTTTCTGAATTTAACACTTTCTGTACTCTTAACTTGTGTAAGCACGTTCACCTGTGTGACTTCTCTGGTGTGTAATAAGTTGTCCTTTCCGAATGAAACATTTCCCGCACTCTGAACATGAATAGGGGCGCACACCCGTGTGACTTCTTTGATGTTTACGAAGGTCTCCTTGGTGACTGAAAGATTTCCCGCACTCTGAACATGAATACGGACGCTCGCCTGTGTGAATTCTCTGGTGTAAAACAAGGTGTGCTTTCGTAATGAAACGTTTCCCGCACTCTGAACACGAATAGGGACGCTCACCTGTGTGGATTCTCTGGTGTGATACAAGGCTTTCTTTCATCGTGAAACCTTTCCCGCACTCTGAACATGAAAAGGGACGCTCGCCAGTGTGAGTTCTCTGGTGTATAAGAAGGCTTCCTTTATCGCCAAAACATTTCCCGCACTCTGAACACAGAAAGGGACGTTCACCCGTGTGACTTCTATGATGTTTACTAAGGTCTCCTTTGTGAACAAAACATTTCCCACACTCGGAACATGAGTAAGGGCGCTCACCTGTGTGAATTCTCTGGTGTATAACAAGTTGTCCATTTGTAACAAAACGTTTCCCGCACTCGGAACATGAATAAGGACGTTCTCCTGTGTGAGTTCTCCGATGTGTAATAAGGTGACTTTTTATGACGAAACATTTCCCGCAATCTGAACATGAGTAGGGACGTTCACCTGTGTGATATCTCTGGTGTGTATCAACTTGTCCTTTCGTACTGAAACATTTCCCACACTCTGAACATGAATAGGGACGCTCACCTGTGTGGATTCTTTCATGTATAAGTAGTAATGAGTTTTTTTTAAAAGATTTCCCGCACACTGAACATGACAACGAACGCTTTTCTTTATAGCTTATAGAAGACTCATTGGGAATAGACGGATCCATTATAGTAACTGTACTGTGAGGTAGAAGAGTCTTGATGTGCGATCCGTCAGAAGATTCCTCAGAGGTATTCCGGACATAGTGTCCACCTATTGGAAAGTCATTTAACAATAAATGGTAGAAGTATTTTCCAAACTTTGCATTTAGGTATCATATACACTGCCTTACATTGTTTGTGCATTGATGACATTGTTACTGTGAGAATAGAGATGGACCTTCCTCCTCCTCATTTCTTGGAAACCTGACAACATACTAAAGAATTGAGATGGACCTTTCATATGGTGTACAGTATCTCCTCCTCATTTGTTGGGAACATGACGTTATATTGAGGAATGGAGATGGACCTTTCATATGGTGTACAGTATCTCCTCCTCATTTGTTGGGAACATGACGTTATATTGAGGAATGAAGATGGACCTTTCATATGGTGTACAGTATCTCCTCCTCATTTGGTGGGAACATGACATTATATTGAGGAATGGAGATGGACCTTTCATATGGTGTACAGTATCTCCTCCTCATTTGTTGGGAACATGACATTATATTGAGGAATGGAGATGGACCTTTCATATGGTGTACAGTATCTCCTCCTCATTTGTTGGGAACATGACGTTATATTGAGGAATGAAGATGGACCTTTCATATGGTGTACAGTATCTCCTCCTCATTTGGTGGGAACATGACGTTATACTGAGGAATGGAGATGGACCTTTCATATGGTGTACAGTATCTCCTCCTCATTTGTTGGGAACATGACATTATATTGAGGAATGGAGATGGACCTTTCATATGGTGTACAATATCTCCTCCTCATTTGTTGGGAACATGACGTTATATTGAGGAATGGAGATGGACCTTTCATATGGTGTACACTATCTCCACCTCTTTTGTCCAACCTAGTAGGCCAGGAGGTCCTACTGAAAAGGGAAATAGCTGAGAGATACCAAATACCTCAAGAAGAGTAACAGTATTGGAGGGTATAGAATTCTCCCGATGAAGGGAGTATAAGTTTGTGTGGGGTACAACTTCCGATATCAAGTCCCCATTCCAGCAACGGCCAGGGAAATTAGCTACTACAGAAAGAAGAAGGACCTGTGGGGAGCAAGACAACAGGAGCGTGTCTCATGCTTATAATAGTGTTATATAGGGGTTTGCTTACAACTTTTATGTTTCCCAGTGTCCCGAACTGCTGTAGGAGGCAGTATAACCTCAATGTTTCTGATCTGTGTCCCTCAATGGAAGAGAAAAGCATACCTTTTCTCAAATTAGGCAACCTTGTTAATGCATACTTTACAGTCATAGAAGTAATGAAATTGTGAACTGTTTCAGCATTTAGTATTACTTACTTAGATCTATATAGAGAGAAGATTCCTCTTGTTTAATTTTCATATTCATCTCTCTCTCCTCCATAGACTGCTGATCTCCACTCACCAACGTCTCTTCTTCTTCCTCTTTGATCTCAGCTTTGATGTCTTTCAGTTCTTCACCCTAAACCCCAAAGATGATAACATTAATACAAATGTCAATAACAAAATAATATATATAGAAATGCTATCTCATAGTTTAGAATTATATTTGAGTTCTATTGCCCAGTCCCCTTTGTCATCTCATAGCTTAGAATACCTACCTGATGATGGTGAGGGATAGTGTGACCTTCCTGTGTGGAATCCCAGGAATACAGAGGACGGGGACATCTCTCTGGTGGGTTCCCATTACTGGATCCATCTGTAGGAAACACACACACTGACTGAATACATTGTTTCTATGTGTTTATCAGATGATGGGGGATCTAGGTGGACCCTCCGTACTGCTCTCTCCTTTACAATAAAGTCTCCTCTTACCCGGTGATGTGAGGGGCGGCTGATTGTCCATCATGATGTCCTTGTAGAGATCCTTGTGTCCTTCTAAATACTCCCACTCCTCCATAGAGAAATAGACAGTGACATCCTGACACCTTATAGGAACCTGACACACACAATGATACAGTCACCATCCAGACACATCCCTTGTCTGTTACTGGATAATGTCCCAGAATTCCTGGCACCGCTCACCTCTCCGGTCAGCAGATCAATGATCTTGTTGGTGACTTCTAGAATCTTCTTTTAATTGTTTCTTTTGGGTTTCAGGGAGTGAGGTGAAGGCACTGGGATGGTTAAATGGTTTCCAGACTTCACCGGAGGAAAACTCTACATTAAAAGAGCAATAATAATGTCAGGTGACCTCCCAGAATCCTCCTCACCTCTCCGGTCAGGTCTGTTTTATTAATAGAGATAAGAGTGATGTCATGTGACTTCCCAGAATCCTCCTCACCTCTCCGGTCAGGTCTGTGTTTTAATATTAGAGATAAGAGTGATGTTGTGTGATCTACACAAGACGAATAATAGCTGAGAATTACCTAAACTGTACTGGGATGAAGAAAATGACCATGTGTCTCTGTCTTGAGGGGTCTGTCCTTGAAAAACGAGCATCCTAAGAATGTCCCCAACTGCACCACAGACCTTCTCATAGTAAAGGTTGCAGTCAAATAGGGTATGTAGAAGTTTGAATACTTTGGTCCAGAATTGACTTACCATGGGGCAGGTACACCAAAATTAAAGCACACCTCCCGCCATAATATAGCCTCTAATACACAGGTTAGAATGAGTAGGGTGGAGGTGAGCCAGTCTGGCTGACATCATGTACCATCGGGGGAGTACTTTACATGCTGCTTCTGTAAAAACAACATTGATAGAACATTGTGCACCTAAATGAAAGCTTTTGGTCTCTGCTCTGGCTTCTATAGCTATATCCAGAGGATTCTACTGTGGGT
Source organism: Aquarana catesbeiana (assembly GCF_042186555.1). Classification (NCBI taxonomy): domain Eukaryota; kingdom Metazoa; phylum Chordata; class Amphibia; order Anura; family Ranidae; genus Aquarana; species Aquarana catesbeiana. The sequence continues at coordinate 307,218,545 of NC_133331.1, forward strand.
GCTGGCTGTGTGAGGAATCCAGACTCCAGAGAATCAGTAAAAGAAATATCCCAATCACCACACACTGTGCAAGCCTGTCCATCACATGATTAATAGCAGCCTCAGGCTAGCTATGTCCAAGTAATGTTCTCTGACGTGTTTCACCCCACCCACAGGACTTAGTCGTGGCAGTCACATTCTGACAATATATAGGAGCCTGACACACACACTGATACAGTAACCACCCAAGCATTGACTGACGCGTTTCACCCAACCCATGCGGCTTAGTCATGACCAAGCACCGTACGTGGGACAAAACGCATTGTGGCCGTGGCTTGGACAGAGCTAAATCAATAAATGGGGTTGAAGGGAAAGAAAAAGGGACTTTAAATGAACATATGGTCTGGTAAGGCACCATTGTTCCATCCCTCGGGACTTTATATGAAACCATCACTCACCTCCCTCATCTCTCTTCACACCCACCCTCAGGCCCTTGTTGGCCGGTTTTTCACTTTTTTCACTGCCTTTCCATAGGCCTTATTCACAATTCCTTCCCCCTCATCCATTCCTGTCCAGTTTACCATGGCACACCCTTCATCTCCTCCCCAGGTTGCCTTGCCCTCTTGTGCCTGCTCTGGCCGACGCTTATTTGGGTATCTTGGACGATATGTCTGCCGCGGCTCCCGGTTGGGAGCATTTATCCGGAGGGTTTGGTACCCCGCTTTCGCGCCACAACCACACTTACACCAAATATCAACAGGTAATTGATCTGAGGGTTTTATACCCCATTACCGTACTTACCTACCCTATCATAATACTTCATCCTTTATTCATAGATATATCTTGTGCTTGCTCCTGACGAGTGGCCCCCTAGCCACGAAACGCGTAGAGCTGCCATACATCTTACTTCCAACTAACATTACCACAGTACCAAGTTTACATCCAATATCTTCACTAAGTACATTCTTTACGTTAGTAATTTCTACCTTTTGCATACATCTTCCCAATTTTTAATTTTTATTTTCATTATCTTTGCCTATTCATGCTCCAATATCAACCGACTTTAATTTGGGTTTAGTCTTGGAAATGGTGTGAACCTGGTCGGGAGTGCCTGCTGGCCGGCTGGTTCTCCACTTCCGGGAGCCGTGACGTGCCTGACGGACCCTCCCCCTGTATTTGGACAGGTACGGGTGCCGTCACTGCACGTCAACGTCACGCATCCCAGACTGGACGTGCGGCGCTTACTCAGCGCGGGCCCGCCCATGTCTGTGGTGACCACGCTCGCGGGCAGAATTGGGGGACTTCCGATGGCGGAGGATCGAGCGTTTGCTGGAATCCTCCTGCCGCCGGTCTTCCCCCGCCCCCCCCTGCTGCGCTGGCGTGACGTCGGCGACGTCATCGCCCCGGCGCCTATTTGGGCGTCCCTAGGGCGGGTGCCGGTAGTCAAGGCTTCCTCCACGCTCTTCCTCTGGACTGTACACATGGCTGTTGCAATCAGCCACCCACACCTAGGTAATTCACCCATCCACATCACCCTTCTCCCTGTCTCCTTCATGGTAGCCACATTTGTTCCCCTTTCTTACCTTGCCACTCACCTTTCTTTTTTCCTCTGATTCGCACAATTCACCCTTGATTGGTGGTCATCACCATCACTCACCTCCCTCATCTCTCTTCACACCCACCCTCAGGCCCTTGTTGGCCGGTTTTTCACTTTTTTCACTGCCTTTCCATAGGCCTTATTCACAATTCCTTCCCCCTCATCCATTCCTGTCCAGTTTACCATGGCACACCCTTCATCTCCTCCCCAGGTTGCCTTGCCCTCTTGTGCCTGCTCTGGCCGACGCTTATTTGGGTATCTTGGACGATATGTCTGCCGCGGCTCCCGGTTGGGAGCATTTATCCGGAGGGTTTGGTACCCCGCTTTCGCGCCACAACCACACTTACACCAAATATCAACAGGTAATTGATCTGAGGGTTTTATACCCCATTACCGTACTTACCTACCCTATCATAATACTTCATCCTTTATTCATAGATATATCTTGTGCTTGCTCCTGACGAGTGGCCCCCTAGCCACGAAACGCGTAGAGCTGCCATACATCTTACTTCCAACTAACATTACCACAGTACCAAGTTTACATCCAATATCTTCACTAAGATCAACAAGACCATGGGTTTTGCAAGTTTTACGTTGTACTACCGTTTTTTACTTATGACCATATTGGTGAACTCTGGAAGGATGATTAATTGCCATTCTATATGATACTGCTTTTATGAATTTATACCATGTATCAATGTATGTTATTACTGTTGCAATCTAATGCTATTGATGTTTATTTTAGATGGCAATTAATAAAACTTTTTACCTCTTCACCCAATTACCTTGCTGCAACCAAGTGTTTCATATAAAGTCCCACTTCCCTCTCGTTTCCCCTTTTGATGCATGACAGGGATGGAAACTCGCAGCCTTACCAGACTACAGTTTCATATAAAGTCCCGAGGGATGGAACAATGGTGCCTTACCAGACCATATGTTCATTTAAAGTCCCTTTTTCTTTCCCTTCAACCCCATTTATTGAATATTCAAAGGGATGGAAACACTTGGCTTGCTGTACTATTTATATCAGTGCCATACCCCTCTTTTTGCAAACCTTTTCCCATGTGCAATCCTTGTGATCCTTGTACATTCTTTACGTTAGTAATTTCTACCTTTTGCATACATCTTCCCAATTTTTAATTTTTATTTTCATTATCTTTGCCTATTCATGCTCCAATATCAACCGACTTTAATTTGGGTTTAGTCTTGGAAATGGTGTGAACCTGGTCGGGAGTGCCTGCTGGCCGGCTGGTTCTCCACTTCCGGGAGCCGTGACGTGCCTGACGGACCCTCCCCCTGTATTTGGACAGGTACGGGTGCCGTCACTGCACGTCAACGTCACGCATCCCAGACTGGACGTGCGGCGCTTATTCAGCGCGGGCCCGCCCATGTCTGTGGTGACCACGCTCGCAGGCAGAATTGGGGGACTTCCGATGGCGGAGGATCGAGCGTTTGCTGGAATCCTCCTGCCGCCGGTCTTCCCCCGCCCCTCCCTGCTGCGCTGGCGTGACGTCGGCGACGTCATCGCCCCGGCGCCTATTTGGGCGTCCCTAGGGCGGGTGCCGGTAGTCAAGGCTTCCTCCACGCTCTTCCTCTGGACTGTACACATGGCTGTTGCAATCAGCCACCCACACCTAGGTAATTCCCCCATCCACATCACCCTTCTCCCTGTCTCCTTCATGGTAGCCACATTTGTTCCCCTTTCTTACCTTGCCACTCACCTTTCTTTTTTCCTCTGATTCGCACAATTCACCCTTGATTGGTGGTCATCACCATCACTCACCTCCCTCATCTCTCTTCACACCCACCCTCAGGCCCTTGTTGGCCGGTTTTTCACTTTTTTCACTGCCTTTCCATAGGCCTTATTCACAATTCCTTCCCCCTCATCCATTCCTGTCCAGTTTACCATGGCACACCCTTCATCTCCTCCCCAGGTTGCCTTGCCCTCTTGTGCCTGCTCTGGCCGACGCTTATTTGGGTATCTTGGACGATATGTCTGCCGCGGCTCCCGGTTGGGAGCATTTATCCGGAGGGTTTGGTACCCCGCTTTCGCGCCACAACCACACTTACACCAAATATCAACAGGTAATTGATCTGAGGGTTTTATACCCCATTACCGTACTTACCTACCCTATCATAATACTTCATCCTTTATTCATAGATATATCTTGTGCTTGCTCCTGACGAGTGGCCCCCTAGCCACGAAACGCGTAGAGCTGCCATACATCTTACTTCCAACTAACATTACCACAGTACCAAGTTTACATCCAATATCTTCACTAAGATCAACAAGACCATGGGTTTTGCAAGTTTTACGTTGTACTACCGTTTTTTACTTATGACCATATTGGTGAACTCTGGAAGGATGATTAATTGCCATTCTATATGATACTGCTTTTATGAATTTATACCATGTATCAATGTATGTTATTACTGTTGCAATCTAATGCTATTGATGTTTATTTTAGATGGCAATTAATAAAACTTTTTACCTCTTCACCCAATTACCTTGCTGCAACCAAGTGTTTCATATAAAGTCCCACTTCCCTCTCGTTTCCCCTTTTGATGTTGGACAGAGCTAAGCTGGGGCTGCTATTATCTATGTGATGGACAGGGTTACACGGTGTGCGGCGATTGGGATATTTTAATTTGCTTTTAAAGACTGAAAGAACACGTTGAGAATGTGGACCAATATTATTGCCAGTCCTTTGAAGTTTTACTATCTTTTAAGTTCACTCTTCCATTTGGAAACCTAAGAATGGGCCTTTGGGTCAGTTGGATTGTTGAGTTGAGAGTATATGATGATGATGATGATTAGTTTTGGGAGAGAGAGGTGTGTGATGGCAAATGTGTTCGAAGATTGATAGCTGGGTGGTGAGAGCTTTGTTAGATGCTAGTGGAGTGTTTGATTTGCATACATCTGAAGGTCCCTGAATGAAGCTGAACTTGAAATCTGTCCCTAATTTCGACCCAACTTTATACCGAGCTTCCATTAATAAAGGAATAAAAGTATTGGAATTTGTTCATGCTCCTCAAGCTGAACATGCCAGGGGATTCCAGGTTTGGTGTATACAGCAGGTTGCCTAGCAGTAGGAGTAAAAGTATCTATCATTCAGATGTATGGAGGATGGATAAATGGCTCTATATTTAGGATGTATCTGGTCTATAAACCAGAGGCTCTGGATGGACAGTTGGATAAATGGCTCTATATTTAGGATGTATCCGGTCTATCCCAACCACGACACTACCTGCCTGGAGTTTGCATGTTCTCCCTGTGCCTGCGTGGGTTTCCTCCGGGTACTCCGGTTTCCTCCCACACTCCAAAGACATGCTGGTAGGTTAATTGGATCCTGTCTAAATTGTCCCTAGTATGTATGAATGTGAGTTAGGGACCTTAGATTGTAAGCTCCTTGAGGGTAGGGACTGATGTGAATGTACAATGTATATGTAAAGCGCTGCGTAAATTGACAGCGCTATATAAGTACCTGAAATAAATAAATATAAACCAGAGGCTCTGGATGGACAGTTGTATAAATGGTTCTATATTTAGGATGTATCTGGTCTATAAACCAGAGGCTCTGGATGGACAGTTGGATAAATGGTTCTATATTTAGGATGTATCTGGTCTATAAACCAGAGGCTCTGGATGAACAGTTGGATAAATGGTTCTATATTTAGGATATATCCGGTCTATAAACCAGAGGCTCGGGATGGACAGTTGGATAAATGGTTCTATATTTAGGATGTATCTGGTCTATAAACCAGAGGCTCTGGATGGACAGTTGGATAAATGGCTCTATATTTAGGATATATCCGGTCTATAAACCAGAGGCTCTGGATGGACAGTTGGATAAATGATTCTATATTTAGGATGTATCCGGTCTATAAACCAGAGGCTCTGGATGGGCCTTTGAATAAATGGAAGACAATGGGAGGTTACTGGATGTAAATATAAAATATCTTATTACCTCCTCTACTGTCAGTTGCAGGAATATCTCCCTCTATATCCTCCCATCTCACCTCTTGCCCGGAATTTCCTATTTATAGATGACATCACTTCCTGTCTCTGCGTTCCACTGACGATAAGTAAGTTCACCACCCTGTGGAGGAAATACAAACTGCAGTGGACATTTTTAAATACTATGGACAGCTGCTTCTTGGAGCATTCTTCAGTTTTGTTGTGTATTTTACACATGAAAAAAAAAATCAGAATGCACAGTATGCATACTTTGCCATGTTTTATAGAAAATATAGCCTGGGACACACTGAAGAGAAGTGTAAGGAAGAAAAGGCCATAGTTGGCGTCAGTGGGATAAAATAGGTCCCATTCTTATGCCCCGTACACACGGTCGGATTTTCCGACGGAAAATGTGTGATAAGACCTTGTTGTCGGAAATTCTGACCGTGTGTGGGCTCCATCACACATTTTCCATCGGATTTTCCGACACACAAAGTTTGAGAGCAGGATATAAAATTTTCGATCGTGTGTACACAAATCCGACGCACAAAGTGCCACGCATGCTCAGAATAAATAAAGGGATGAAAGCTATTGACCACTGCCCCATTTATAGTCCCGACGTACGTGTTTTACGCCACCGCGTTCAGAACGATCGGATTTTCCGACAACTTTGTGTGACCTTGTGTATGCAAGACAAGTTTGAGCCAACATCCGTCGGAAAAAAATCCTAGGATCTTGTTGTCGAAATGTCCGATCAATGTCCGACCGTGTGTACGGGGCATAAGTGTCAGTGTGTGTGTGTGTGGGGGGGGGGGGGGCTACTATGATCCAGTAATAGACGGTTTCTGGTATCCTCATGTCTAGAAACAGGTCTATAGGGTTGATGACTTCAGGAACAGTCCATCGCGCAAGACGACTAAACCGCAGGAGGTGCAGGAGCCACAGGGATCGGTCTTGTGCAGGGAGGATCAGAGGACTGGTAACTACAGCTTCATTCTCCAATACCCTAGACCAGGGGTCTCCAAACTTTCTAAACAAAAGGCCAGTTTTAGACTTTAGGGGGGCTGCACTGTGGCCATTGGGAGCAGAAAGTGTCCTGGTGGCAGTGGGAGAAAACAATGCATCATTGGTATCAGTGGGAGGATTAGGGACCCTCCATTGGTATCAGTGTGAGAAATAGTGCCCTATCATTGGTGTCAGTGGGAGAAATAGTGCCCCATCATTGATATCAGTGGGAGGAATAGTGCCCCATCATTGGTATCAGTGTGAGAAATAGTGCCCTATCATTGGTGTCAGTGGGAGAAATAGTGCCCCATCATTGATATCAGTGGGAGGAATAGTGCCCCATCTTTGGTATCAGTGGAAGGAATAGTGCCCCATCATTGGTATCAGTGGGAGGAATAGTGCCCCATTGTTGGCATTAGTGGGATGAATAGTACTCCAGAGGCCGGATGAAGCCAAACAAAGGGCAACATCTGGCCCCTGGCCAGTTTGGAGACCATTGTCCTAGACAAAAATGAGCAGTAGACCCGGCAGTGCAGGCACAATCCCCCTGCTTTGGAATTCTTTTTTTGAATGGTGTTGGGCTTTAGACCTGATCTGTGTCTCTGGTTGACCAATCTCTTCAATTAGATGGTGAATATGAACTTTGACCATGGCTCCCATTACCCCAAACCTCATTACCATCACAGGCCCAGAAGGTGTAACAGTAACAATGGCCTTAATCTGAACATTTTTATGTTCTCAATAAACAATTGTAATCTCATCTTCAGAGTTGTATCCCTCCGGGCACTCCTTTCCCATTCAAGTGCTGGTCTGTGGAAACGACGGCTCTGTCGTACTAGTAAGGTAAAAGCCCAAACCCCCAAAAGGGGGTCCAACCACCACCACCACCCACCCACAGAACCACCACCACCCACCCACAGAACCACCACCAACCACCACCCACCACCACCACCTACAGAACCACCACCCACAGAACCACCACCCACCACCACTACCCACAGAACCACCACCAACCACAGAACCACCACCACCACCCACCCACAGAACCACCACCCACCACCACTACCCACAGAACCACCACCCACCACCACTACCCACAGAACCACCACCACCACCCATAGAACCACAACCACCACCCACCACCACTACCACTACCCACAGAACCACCACCACCCACAGAACCACCACCACCCACCACCACTACCCACAGAACCACCACCCACCACCACCACCCATAGAACCACAACCACCACCCACCACCACTACCCACAGAACCACCACCACCACCCATAGAACCACAACCACCACCCACCACCACTACCCAGAGAACCACCACCCACCACCACTACCCACAGAACCACCACCACCACCACCACTACCCACAGAACCACCACCCACCACCACTACCCACAGACCACCACCACCACCACCACCACCCATAGAACCACAACCACCACCCACCACCACTACCCAGAGAACCACCACCCACCACCACTACCCACAGAACCACCGCCACCCACCCACAGAACCACCACCAACCACCACCCACCCACAGAACCACCACCAACCACCACCCACCACCACCACCTACAGAACCACCACCACCACCCACAGAACCACCACCCACCACCACTACCCACAGAACCACCACCACTCACCACCCACAGAACCACCACCACCACCCACCCACAGAACCACCACCACCAACCACTACCCACAGAACCACCACCCACCACCACTACCCACAGAACCACCACCACCACCCATAGAACCACAACCACCACCCACCACCACTACCCACAGAACCACCACCACCCACCACCACTACCCACAGAACCACCACCACCACCCATAGAACCACAACCACCACCCACCACCACTACCCACAGAACCACCACCACCACCCATAGAACCACAACCACCACCCACCACCACTACCCAGAGAACCACCATCCACCACCACTACCCACAGAACCACCACTACCACCACTACCCACAGAACCACCACCCACCACCACTACCCACAGAACCACCACCACCACCCATAGAACCACAACCACCACCCACCACCACTACCCAGAGAACCACCACCACTACCCACAGAACCACCACCACCCACCACCACTACCCACAGAACCACCATCACCAACCACCACCACCCACAGAACCACCACCCACCACCACTACCCAAAGAAACACCACCCACCACCACTCACCACCCACAGAACCACCCACCACCACCACCACCACCCAACCCCAGAACCACCACCCACAGAACCATCCACCACCAGCACCACCCAGAGAACCACCACCACCACCAACAGAACCACCTATAATTAGTCCAGCGTGGTCTCTAGCTTTAAACAAAATAAAACGCAAAGCAGAATATTGTAAAGTGTTCTTGTTTATTTTAGAAAATCAGAATTAGTGATTAACAAACAATAAAAATGAAGCTAGATATTAAATAAAATGTTAAACTGAAGAACATAAACTAAAAAATGTATGAATTATTGGTTGGACCAATGAGAAGCCGGCTTCTTCAGTAAACCATAAAATGACCAATAATGTATAGAAACCGATATCAACCAATAAGAAGTGTTGTCCATGTAATGTCATATCTGGCCATTATTGCAGCTATAACAGCTTCAACTCTTCTGGGAAGGCTGTCCACAAGGTTTAGGAGTGTGTCTATGGGAATGTTTGACCATTCTTCCAGAAGAGCATTTGTGAGGTCAGGCACTGATGTTGGATGAGAAGGCCTGGCTCGCAGTCTCCACTCTAATTCATCCCAAAGGTGTTCTATGGGGTTAAGGTCTAAACAGACAAGTTCCTCCACCCCAAACTCGCTCATCTATGTCTTTATGAACCTTGCTTTGTGCACTGGTCTAAATCATTTGGTGGAGGGGGATTATGGTGTGGGGCTTGTTTTTCAGGGGTTGGGTTTGGCCCCTTAGTTCCAGTGAAGGGAAGTCTTAAGGCATCAGCATAACAAGACATTTTGGACAATTTCATGCTCCCAACTTTGTGGGAACAGTTTGGGGATGGTCCCTTCCTGTTCCAACATGACTGCACACCAGTGCACAAAGCAAGGTTCATAAAGACATGGAGGAGCGAGTTTGGGGTGGAACTTGACTGGACTTGGACGAGAAGGTCTGGCTCGCAGTCTCCACTCGAATTCATCCCAAAGCTGTTCTATTGGGTTGAGGTCAGGACTCTGTGTCTTTATGGACCTTGCTTTGTACACTGGTGCGCAGTCATGTTGGAACAGGAAGGGGCCCATCCCCAAACTGTTCCCACAAAGTTGGGAGCATGAAATTGTCCAAAATGTCTTGGTATGCTGACGCCTTAAGAGTTCCCTTCACTGGAACTAAGGGGCCAAGCCCAACCCCTGAAAAACAACCTCACACCATAATCCCCCTCCACCAAATGATTTGGACCAGTGCACAAAGCAAGGTCCATAAAGACATGGAATTAGAGCGGAGACTGCGAGCCAGGCCTTCCCGTCCAACATCAGTGCCTGACCTCACAAATGCTCTTCTGGAAGAATGGTCAAACATTCCCATAGACACACTCCTAAACCTTGTAGACGGCCTTCCCAGAAGAGTTGAAGCTGCTATAGCTGCAAAGGGTGGGCCAACTCAATATTGAACCCTACGGACTAAGACTGGGATGCCATTAAAGTTCATGTGTGTGTAAAGGCAGGTGTCCCAATACTTTTGACAATATAATGTATTTCCCGCACTCTGAACATAAATAAAGGTCATTCACCTGTGGGAATTCCCTGATGCCCTCCTTTGTGAATAAAACATTTACCGCTCTGTGAATATGAATAGGGACGCTCGCCCATTTGATTTTTCACATATTGAAGAAGTTCTCTATATTCTGTGAAAGATTTCCCACACTCTGAGCTTAGTTGGGGCCACTTAATTCTGTGACTTCTCTGGAGTGTAAGAAGGTGTTTTTTTCTGAGTGAAACATTTCCCGCACTGAACATGAAAAGGGACGCTCACCTATGTGAATGCTCTGCTGTCTAAGGAGGCTTCCTTTCCCAGCGAAACACTTCCCGCTCTCTCCACATAGATAGAGGAGTTCACCCTTCTGAGTTCTCTGGTGTCTAAGAAGCTCTTCTTTCTGAGTGAAACATTTCCCACACTCTGAACATGAACACGGATGTCCGCCCCATTTGGTTTTTCACATATCTAAGAAGTTCCATGTCTTCTGAAACATTTCCCGCACTGAACACGAAAAGGGACGCTCCCCTATGTGAATCTTCTGGTGTCTCATAAGGCTTCGTTTCTCAGTGAAACATTTCCCGCACACTGAACATGAAAAGGGACGTTCACCTGTGTGAATTTTCTGATGTTTAAGAAGATTTCCTTTGTTAGTGAAATCTTCCCCACACTCTGAACATGAATAGGAACACTCACCTGTGTGAATTGTTTGGTGCATAAGAAGTACATTTTTCCCAGTGAAGCATTTCCCGCACACTGAGCATAAAAAGGAACGTCCACCTTTGTGAATTCTCTGATGTTGAAGAAGTTTTCCTTTGTCAACAAAAGTTTTCCCACACTCTGAACACGGATAGGGATGCACACCCGTGTGACTTCTCTGGTGTGTAAGAAGGTGTTGTTTCTGAATGAAAGATTTCCCGCACTCTGAACATGAATATGGACGCTCGCCCGTGTGAATTCTCTGATGTTTATGAAGGTTCCCTTTCTCAGTGAAACATTTCCCACACTCTAAACATGAATAGGGACGCTGACCAGTGTGACTTTTCTTGTGTCTAAGAACTGCTCTCTTTTTAGTGAAAGATTTCCCGCACACGGAACATGAAAACGAATCCTCCCCTGTGTGAACTCCTTCAATGCTTGAAGATGATTTCTTGGGAATAGATGGATCTGTTAAAGGATCGGCACTGTGAGTTCTCAGAGTTCTGGAATGTGATTTTTCTAATGATTCCCCAGGATTAGAGGGATCCATTGATCTCCCCAATTGGGAAGGTCTGGGATGTAGATTTGGAGTAACGGGATTTCCTCCTGGAGAATATTGTACAATGTTATTATCTTCTGCTTTATAATCTGGAGATACAATGAGATGTTCCTCAGAGGTATTCCGGACATTGTGTCCACCTGTTGAAAAGCAATTTTGAATTAAATGTTATAAGTAGTTTCCAAACCATCATATATGTTGCTCTAGCTCCAAATATTTACAAGAGATGACATCCCATATGGTGTACAGTATCTCCTCCTCATTTGTTGGGAACATGACGTTATATTGAGGAATGGAGATGGACCTTTCATATGGTGTACAGTATCTCCTCCTCATTTGTTGGGAACATGACGTTATATTGAGGAATGGAGATGGACCTTTCATATGGTGTACAGTATCTCCTCCTCATTTGTTGGGAACATGACGTTATATTGAGGAATGGAGATGGACCTTTCATATGGTGTACAGTATCTCCTCCTCATTTGGTGGGAACATGACATTATATTGAGGAATGGAGATGGACCTTTCATATGGTGTACAGTATCTCCTCCTCATTTGGTGGGAACATGACATTATATTGAGGAATGGAGATGGACCTTTCATATGGTGTACAGTATCTCCTCCTCATTTGTTGGGAACATGACGTTATATTGAGGAATGGAGATGGACCTTTCATATGGTGTACAGTATCTCCTCCTCATTTGTTGGGAACATGACATTATATTGAGGAATGGAGATGGACCTTTCATATGGTGTACAGTATCTCCACCTCATTTGTTGGGAACATGACGTTATATTGAGAAATGGAGATGGACCTGTGGTGGTGGTGGTGGTGGGGTTAGATTTTTTTTTTTTTTTATTACAAAAACTCTAAATGGCTACTAATAATTGTAGGAAAAACATTGTAGAATGTTGATCTGGGGAATTCTCCAATTGCCTTTTGAGATCATGAAGGAATTCTTTTAACATGAAGAAAATTAGGCCAAGCTTTATATTGGTATACTATGGTCTACTTTGTGGATAAACGGCTGCTTTGAATTTTTTTTTTTGGGTGAATTTGATACATTTTCTCAGCTCTATAACAATGTGACTATATATACTTTATAATCGGTGAATTAAAGTGAAAACATGGTTTCTGCATTATTTCTTACTTACTTGTGTCCATATGTAGAGAAGATAACTCTTGTTTAATTTTCATAATCATCTCCCCCTCCTCTATAGACTGCTGATCTCCACTCACCAACATCTCTTCTTCTTCCTCTTTAACCTCAGCTTTGATGTCTTTAATCTCTTGACCCTAAATTCCAAAGATGAGGAACACTGTTGTAATAAGTAACCAGAAGATGCAAAGAAGAATTTTTTTTTTGAGTTCTAATTGCTCACTCCCACCTACCTGATGATGGTGAGGGATGGTGTGATCTTCCTGTGTGGAATCCCAGGAATACAGAGGATGGGGACATCTCTCTGGTGGGTTCCCATTACTGGATCCATCTGTAGGAAACACACACACTGACTGAATACATTGTTTCTATGTGTTTATCAGATGATGGGGGATCTAGGTGGACCCTCCGTACTGCTCTCTCCTTTACAATAAAGTCTCCTCTTACCCGGTGATGTGAGGGGCGGCTGATTCTCCATCATGACGTCCTTGTAGAGATCCTTGTGTCCTTCTAAATACTCCCACTCCTCCATGGAGAAATAGACAGTGACATCCTGACACCTTATAGGAACCTGACACACACAATGATACAGTCACCATCCAGACACATCCCTTGTCTGTTACTGGATAATGTCCCAGAATTCCCGGCACCGCTCACCTCTCCTGTCAGCAGATCAATGATCTTGTTGGTGACTTCTAGAATCTTCTTGGCACTGGTTACCTCTGTTGTCAGACAGTGAGGTGAAGGCACTGTGATGGGTGATGTCCTGGGAAGACGGCTGCTGGGTTTTATTGGATCACCAGATATTTTCTTCACTACTTTATAATCCTATGTAAAGAGAGAAAGTAACAATTATCACCACAGACATCCCAGAATCCTCCTCACCTCCTCTGATCCGGTCTGTTTTATTAATAGAGATAAGAGTGATGTCATGTGACCTCCCAGAATCCTCCTCACCTCTCCGGTCAGCAGGTAGATGATCTCCAGGGTGAGGTCCAATATTCTTTCAAACATGTGACCTTGGTCTCTATCCATTCTCATTTAGTTGGTCATGTGATCTATACAGGACTCTCCTCTCTGTAGACAGATAATAAACTGAGAATTATCTGGACTGTACTGGGGTGAAAAATGTCTGCACAGAGTTCCTCCATAGTTCTGACATCTCAGACGGCTTCTTATAATATACATTCCGGTTTGAGAGAATTTCCTAAACTTTATGTCCATATGAGTGATGTCCCACAGAAGAGGATGGGAGAGGAAATCAACACAAAATTGGGACACCAACAAAAAATAATCTGATAGGTTCTAAGCTTTCCATTCTCCATCCAAATGAAAAAAAATGGCTCTAGTTGAGCTTTAATTTATTATTGAGATTGTGTTCCCTGTAGGGTGACCACATTTTCAAACTGCCATTCAGGGACACTCCCCCCCCCCCCCCCCCGCACCCACGCCTCCCAAAAAAATCAACGGGGCAGCGCTGCTATATCGCCGGCAAAGTGCCCCTGCGGCGGCATTTTGCAGGCGGATTTAACCCCTTTTCAGCCGCTAGTGGGGTGTTAAAAAATAGCGCCACTTTACCGGTGACGCCCGGGGCGGCACAGTGTGAAAGGGGTCTAATACCAAGGTGGTCACCCTATTTGGAATAAGACAGCCAGACTTTCCGCCACACAGAAATACATATGTGAAAAAAAAGAAAAAAGAAAAAAAAAAAAAAAAAAAGGAAAATTTTATTGTTACGAACATAGATTATCAGATTCTAGGAACATTGTTAAAAGCAACACATGATTCATAGCAAGCATGCATGTTCTCATAGAATAGTAGTAGTGAGTGAGTAGTGTACAAACCTGGAAGTTTGGCTGGCGGCTCGGGTCACAGCCCTCGTGGGCGGGAGGAGGCTCAGGAGGAGAGAAGTTGGGATGGACAGGGGGACCGTGGGATGGACAGGGGGACCGTGGGATGGACAGGGGGACCGTGGGATGGACAGGGGGACCGTGGGATGGACAGGGGGACCGTGGGATGGACAGGGGGACCGTGGGATGGACAGGGGGACCGTGGGATGGACAGGGGGACCGTGGGATGGACAGAGGGACCGTGGGATGGACAGAGGGACCGTGGGATGGACAGAGGGACCGTGGGATGGACAGAGGGACCGTGGGATGGACAGAGGGACAGTGGGATGGACAGGGGGACAGTGGGATGGACAGGGGGACAGTGGGATGGACAGGGGGACAGTGGGATGGACAGGGGGACAGTGGGATGGACAGGGGGACAGTGGGATGGACAGGGGGACAGGGGGACAGTGGGATGGACAGGGGGACAGTGGGATGGACAGGGGGACAGTGGGATGGACAGGGGGACAGTGGGATGGACAGGGGGACAGTGGGACAGTGGGATGGACAGGGGGACAGTGGGATGGACAGGGGGACAGTGGGACAGTGGGATGGACAGGGGGACAGTGGGATGGACAGGGGGACAGTGGGATGGACAGTGGGATGGACAGTGGGATGGACAGGGGGACAGTAATGGACTGTACATACCTCTCTCCTGCTGTCCCGTTCTGTAAGCTGTGGGTTGCACTTGCTCCCTGTACACTGGCTGCTCCTTCTGCTGGGCTCCTGCAAGAGCGCTGCATTGACAGGGGCGAGGGGATCAGGGCGGCCGCTGCTTTGCTCTGCATGCAGAGAGAGGGACTGAGGGAGCTGGAATTAGGGGGCGGAGCTGAGGTGGACCGAGGAGCGTGATGGACACGGAGGCGCGCTGCTCAGCGCAGGGCAGCACTGGGTAAGCCTCGCTCAGCCAACGTCACTGGTTGCTAGACGCGATGCGGGGCGGCCCTAGCAACCAGCTAGTTCGGCTGAGCGATGCAATGTTTATCAGGGTGGTGGACTGGCGGTATGTTTTTTTTTTCATTCCGGGACACTGTATTGTCCCGGTATGAAGGTGCCCGGGACCAGGGACACAAATATGCATTAAGGGACAATCCCGGGCAATCCGGGACACGTGGGCACCCTAGTTCCCTGTCCTGTTAGTGTCACTGGACACTGCATGTCACCATCAATGGTTCTATACTTAGGATGTATCTAGTCTTTAATAAACCAGAGGCTCTGGATGGACAGTTGGATAAATGGTTCTATATTTAGGATATATCTGGTCTATAAACCAGAGGCTCTGGATGGACAGTTGGATAAATGGCTCTATATTTAGGATGTATCTGGTCTATAAACCATAGAAGACATCACAGTGACTATGGAGGAAGAGGACGGACATGACGGGGGTTACTGGGTGTAAATATAAAATAATATCTTATTACCTCTTCTGCTGCCAGTTCCTGCATTGTCTCCTCTCTACTTCCTGTCGAGTTTCCTATTTATAGGTGACATCAAGTCTTGCATGTGTGTTCCTCTGACAATAAGTGAGATCCCCACCTTGTGGAGAAAATACAAACTGCAGCCTACTTTACTAAAGCTGAACTCTGGAGAAGATACATCCTCCATTCCGTTGGGACTCCCTCTGCACTATAACAGTTATTATCAGCAATGAAGACTTTAACTTGCCTTATCCCTCGCTCCCCTAGAAGCCAGCAGGATAGGAAAGAAGTCTATGGCTAAACACAGAAAACCCACAGAAAAGCTGCAGGTACACTGCACTGCACCATGGTGTGGGTAAACTGCAGCACATCAGTGTGAAAGCAGCCCTATACTATTATGCCTGGTGTATTGCTTCACACTGACCTGAAGATCTCTTCTTTCCTGCGGCTGGTACCACTCCCACTAGCCGGGATAAGAGGTGGAGTGCGGTTGGTATCACTCCTCATGGGACAGGAAGCGGCACTACAGAGGAGGCATCGGCTTATGCGGCTCTTGCTCCCTACTACACCTTCAACTTTACAAGTAGTCCCTCTGCGTTGCACTCTGTTTGTGGCTCTGGAAAGGTGGGTCAGCAAGCCCAGACCGCGATCTACTAGTCACCTGTCTGCGATTTACTGGTAGATCGCGTTCTACGGGTTGCTGACCCTCGCTATAGCCGGTATATGGCTACAGCGTTGCTCTTCGGTGCTAGGAGGATGTCCCTCATCAGTGGCCATCAGTGCAGCCTCATCAGTGCCCATCAATACAGGCTCATTAGTGGCCATCAGTGCCAAGTCATCAGCGCCCATCAGTGGCCATCGGTGTAGTTTAATCAACGCCCATCGGTGCAGTCTCATCAGCGCCCATCAATGCAGCCTCATCAGAGTCGTTTCATCAGTGCCCATCGGTACAGCCTCATCAGGAGCCATCGGTACAGTCTCATCAGCGCCCATCGGTGCAGCCTCATCAGTGCACATTGGTGCAGTTTCATCAGCACTCATCGGTGCAGCCTCATCAGTGCACATTGGTGCAGTCTCATCAGTGCAGTCTCATCAGTGCAGCCTCATCAGTGCATATCGGTGCCGTCTCATCTGCACCCATCAATGAGGCCTCATCAGTGCAGTTTCATCAGTGGCCATCGGTGCAGCCTCATTAGCAGCCCATTAGTGAACATCAGTGCAGTTTCATCAGCGGGAATCAGTACAGCCTCATCAGTGCACATTGGTGCAGTTTAATCAGCGCCCTTCGATGCAGTCTCATCAGTGACTATCAGTGCCAAGTCATCAGTGGCCATCGGTGCCGCCTCATCAATGCAGCCTCACCAGTGTCATTTCATCAGTGCCCATCGATACAGCCTCATCAGCAGCAATCGGTGCAGCCTCATCAGTGCACATCGGTGCAGTCTCATCAGCGCCCATCAGTGCAGCCTCATCAGTGCACATTGGTGCAGTCTCATCAGTGAATATCAGTGCAGTCTCATCCACGCCCATCAATGTGGCCTCATCAGTGCACATCAGTGCAGTTTCATCAGCGGCCATTAGTGCAGCCTCATCAGCGGCCCATTAGTGAACATCAGTGCAGTTTCATCAGCGGGAATCAGTACAGCCTCATCAGTGCACATCGGTGTAGTTTAATCAGCGCCCATCGGTGCAGTCTCATCAGTGCCCATCAGTGCCGAGTCATCAGCGCCCATCAGTCCAGCCTCATCAGCGGCCTCATCAACGCCCATCAATGCAGCCTCATCACTGTCCATCAGTGACTATCAGTGCCGAATCATCAGCCCCCATCAGTGCAGCCTCGTCTGAACACATCAGTGAAGAAGAAAAATTACTCAGTTGCAAAACTTTATAACAGAAACTATGAAAAACATTTATTTTTTCAAATTGTTGGTCTTTTTTCATTTATTTAGCAAAAAATACAAACCCCAATGGTGATTAAATACCACCCAAAAAAAACTCTATATGTCTGATAAAAAATTTCACTTGGGTACAGTGCTGCATGACCGCACAATTGTCATTTCAAAATGGGACAGCGCTGAGAGCTGAAAATTGGCCTGGGCAGGAAGGGGGCGAAAGTGCCCGGAATGGTTGATGTATCCCTCTCTCCTTCTCAAAAACCCAAACTGTTTATCTTCCATAGGGTGCATTATACCCCCAAAAACGATTCTCTTGGTGCCGCCAAACTGTTCCCGATGTGTTGGAAATACGGGCAGGGCTGCTGTCAGAAATCACAGGGCCCTGTACAGCCTACCTGGCAGGGCCTCAATCCCCCAAAAATATCAAAATTCATTTTTAACAAAAAATACACTAAAATCATTATTATTAGCGGACACAAACACAACATGACTTACAAAATTCCTGCTCAGTCTAAAAGCTTAAAGTTCATAAATAAAGCTGTGTGTGAATGAGGTCTTGGGGTCCATTCACATGGACATTGTGGCCTGTATAGCTCAGATCAGATCAGTCA
Organism: Aquarana catesbeiana; assembly: GCF_042186555.1. Taxonomy (NCBI): domain Eukaryota; kingdom Metazoa; phylum Chordata; class Amphibia; order Anura; family Ranidae; genus Aquarana; species Aquarana catesbeiana. Next base: position 307,237,046 of record NC_133331.1, read on the forward strand.
ATGTGACTGATGCTCTTTGTAGGCAGCCTTTGTTACACTGTGAGGATGCAGCGGCTGTACAAATGCGAAGTTTTAATAATTATTCTATTTTTTTTACAGCGCTGTGGGGGGGGGGGCTTTTGTGAATTATCGGGGGTCTAAAGAGACCCCTGATGTCCTACTTTTGAGACAAAGGAATTAAGATCATTTATCTGCAGATGAATGAACAGGAGGCATTCTGTATAGAGGCTTCCTGTTCATTCACAAACTCATGCACAGTAAGCACAGTTTACTATGCTTCAGTTATGAATGAACACAGTGAGTGATCGGTACTGTGATAGCAGGGCAACAGAGGGAAGGAGATCATGGACAGGGAGGGTGATCGGTGCAGCGAGGGGGCATTTACTGTAACTGATCCCCTGTAGTTCTCCCCTGAAGTGGCTGAAACCCAACTTCTCCTCCTTGCCAGCTTTCAGTTTCTGCAAATGGGAACTACAGGGAATCAGTTCCAGAAATGCCCCCTCGCTGCACCAATCGCCCTCCCTGTCCACGATCCCCTTCCCAGTTCAAGTAACTGCCTCCAAAACCCACACTTATGGCCCTTTTCGCCTACTCAGGATCCCCATCAGCCTGTTGGTCAGTTACTCAGGTCCCCCTGTTAAAGTGATGGGTCCGGGCCCTGTACAGTAGGTCCAGTGGTACCCTCCTATAAGCAGCCCTAAATACAGGTACTTTGGTGCATATGTTTTGGAGACGTTCCAAATTATTTTGATACTGGACAGCTGTCTTTCAAACACTTTAATATTTGCTTCATCCAAATAACCCCGACCCCAAATGAGCTCTTCTGGGCATACTCCCAGATGATTGGCCATCTTCTACTCAGACAATTTTGCTCACCCGCTTCTTCTTCTTATCCCAGAAAATTGATCTTTCCAACGTTGACTATCCCCTAACCCCCAACTTTTCCACAATGGTGGCATTTGCTGGAACTGATCCCTTGTAGTTTCCACCTGCAGCAGCTGAAAGCTTGCAACACGGCGAGGAGGAGAAGTTAGCTTTCAGCTGCTTCAATAGAGAACTACAGGGGATTGGTTCCAGTAACTGCCCGCCTCTCAATCGCACTTATAGCTCCTTCCTCCTACCCATGATCCTCATCAGCCTGCTGGTGAGCTACTCAGGTCCCCCTGTTGAACTGATGGGTCTGGGACCCGTACAGGAGAGCCAGTGGTACCCCCTTATCAGCAGCCTTGAATACTTCTACTCTAGTGCATATGTTATGGAGATGTCCTAAATTATTTTGATACTGGACAGCTGTCTTTCAAACACTTTCAGATCTTTGCTCAATGCAAATAGCCCTGACCCAAAATGAGCTCTTCTGGGCATACTTCCAGATGATTGGCCATCTTCTACACAGAGAATTTTGCTCACCCGCTTCTTCTTCTTATCCCAGAAAATTGATCTTCCCAACGTTGACTATCCCCTAACCCGCCAACTTTTGCACAATGGTGGCATTTACTAGAACTGACCCCTTGTAGTTCCCACCTGCAGCAGCTGAAAGCTTGCAAGAGGGCGAGGAGGAGAAGTTGGCTTTCAGCTGCTGCAATAGAGAACTACAGGAGATTGGTTCCAGTAACTGCCCCTCCCCCCAGCCAACTGCACTTATAGCCCCTTCCTCCTACCCAGGACCCCCTTCAGCCTGCTGATCAGCTACTCAGGTCCCCCTGTTGAACTGATGGGTACAGGCCATGTACAGGAGGGCCAGCGGTACCCAGTTATCAGCAGACCTGAATATGTTTACTCTAGTGCATGTGTAATGGAGATGCCCCAAATTTGCAGCTGAAAGCTGTCAAGAGGGCGAGGAGGAGAAGTTGGCTTTCAGCTGCTTCAGGGTAGAATTACAGGGGATTGGTTCCAGTAACTGCCCACTCAACTGCATCTTTAGCTCCTTCCTCCTACCCAGGATCCCAATCACCCTGCTGGTCACCTGCCCAGGTCCCCCTGTTGAACTTATTGGGCCCGGGCCCCACACAGGAGGGCCAGTGGTACCCCCTTATCAGCAGCCTTGACTACTTCTACTCTAGTGCATAGGTTAGAGAGATGTCCCAAATTATTTTGATGCTGGACAGCTGTCTTTCAAACACTTTGTGATATTTTCTCAATCCAAATAACCCCTGACCCCAAATGAGCTCTTCTGGGCATACTCCCGGATGATTGGCCATCTTCTACAAAGACAATCCTGCTCACCCGCTTCTTCTTCTTATCCCAGAAAATTGATATCCCGATGTTGGCTATCCCCCGATATCCCCCGATTGAACGTTTGCACAAAGGTGCAATGCAGTAAATGCTGTCCTGGACACAGAATACAGCAGAATAGAATAGAAAATAAAAGAAAATAATAGAATAAAATAAAACAGAATAAAATAGACTAAAGCAGAATAGCACAGCATAAGAATAGAATAGAAAATAAAAGAATAGAATAAATTCAAACAATATAATAAAACAACAGAATAGAATAAAACAGAATAGCATCGAAAATAAAAGAATAGAACTGAATAAAATGAAACAGAATACAGTAAAAAATAAAAGAATAGAATAAAACAGAATCAAATAAAACAGAATTGAGTAGAATAGAATAGAAATTGATCTTCCCAACATTGACTTTCCCCTAACCCGCTAAATTTTGAACAATGGTATAATGCAGTAAATACCTTCCTGGAAACAGAATAGAATAGAAAATAAAATAATATAACAGAATAAAACAGAACAGAAAATAAATGAATAAAACAATAGAATAGAATAGAAAATAAAAGAAAATAGAGCAGAATAGACTAAAACAGAAAAAAACAGAATAGAATAAAAAAGAAAAACTTTTGATACAACTTAGAAAGAGGTTCCTATATGCCCACATCCTGAATGGTACATATGAAAGTGGACTTTTTTTGAGACATATAGTAAATAGCACCACACAAAAAAAAAATTATAAAATCATAAAGTTTATTATACAAATGTTAAAAAACATGTATAGCACCATATCCAATATTTCCGAGGTAGGCTTTGCAAATCTTTTTTTCATTTTAACATTTAGCTCAACGCGTTTCGAGTAGTCAAACATCTTCATCAGGATCAAATGTGAACAGTATCCATATAAGGGAACCATAAAATCACAGGGTTTGCTGGAATAAGGGTTCTCTAATCCAGGAGGGGGCATGCGGTGGAAGGCAAGATGGTTATTAAAAAATACACTATACTACCGAAAGTATTGGGACGCCTACCTTTACACCCACACACGAACTTTAACCACTTGAGCCCCGGACCATTATGCTGCCTAAGGACCAGAGGTCTTTTTCCAATTTGGCACTGCGTCGCTTTAACTGCTAATTGCGCGGTCATGCAATGCTGTACCCAAACGAAATTTGCGTCCTTTTCTTCCCACAAATAGAGCTTTCTTTTGATGGTATTTGATCACCTCTGCAGTTTTTATTTTTTGCGCTATAAACGGAAAAAGACCGAAAATTTTGAAAAAAAATGATATTTTCTACTTTTTGTTATAAAAAAAATCCAATAAACTCAATTTTAGTCATACATTTAGGCCAAAATGTATTCGGCCACATGTCTTTGGTAAAAAAAATGTCAATAAGCGTATATTTATTGGTTTGCGCAAAAGTTATAGCGTCTACAAACTAGGGTACATTTTCTGGAATTTACACAGCTTTTAGTTTATGACTGCCTATGTCATTTCTTGAGGTGCTAAAATGGCAGGGCAGTACAAAACCCCCCCAAATGACCCCATTTTGGAAAGTAGACACCCCAAGGAAATTGCTGATAGGCATGTTGAACCCATTGAATATTTATTTTTTTTGTCCCAAGTGATTGAATAATGACAAAAAAAAAAAAAAAAAAAAATATTTACAAAAAGTTGTCACTAAATGATATATTGCTCACACAGGCCATGGGCCTATGTGGAATTGCACCCCAAAATATATTCAGCTACTTCTCCTGAGTACGGGGATACCACATGTGTGGGACTTTTTGGGAGCCTAGCCGCGTATGGGACCCCGAAAACCAATCACCGCCTTCAGGATTTCTAAGGGTGTAACTTTTTGATTTCACTCTTCACTGCCTATCACAGTTTCGGAGGCCATAAAATGCCCAGATGGCACAAAACCCCCCCAAATGACCCCATTTTGGAAAGTAGACACCCCAAGCTATTTGCTGAGAGGCATATTGAGTCCATGGAATATTTTATATTTTGACACAAGTTGCGGGAAAGTGACACTTTTTTTTTTTTTTTTTTTTTTTTTGCACAAAGTTGTCACTAAATGATATATTGCTCACACAGGCCATGGGCCTATGTGGAATTGCACCCCAAAATACATTTAGCTGCTTCTCCTGAGTATGGGGATACCACATGTGTGGGACTTTTTGGGAGCCTAGCCGCGTACGGGGCCCCGAAAACCAATCACCGCCTTCAGCGTTTTTAAGGGCGTGAATTTTTGATTTTACTCTTCACTGCCTAACACCGTTTCGGAGGCCATGGAATGCCCAGGTGGCACAAAACCCCCCCAAATGACCCCATTTTGGAAAGTAGACACCCCAAGCTATTTGCTGAGAGGCATGGTGAGTATTTTGCAGCTCTCATTTGTTTTTGAAAATGAAGAAAGACAAGAAAAAACTTTTTTTTTTTTTCTTTTTTCAAATTTCAAAACTTTGTGACAAAAAGTGAGGTCTGCAAAATACTCACTATACCTCTCAGCAAATAGCTTGGGGTGTCTACTTTCCAAAATGGGGTCATTTGGGGGGGTTTTGTGCCACCTGGGCATTCCATGGCCTCCGAAACTGTGATAGGTAGTGAGGAGTGAAATCAAAAATTCACGCCCTTAGAAAGCCTGAAGGCGGTGCTTGGTTTTCGGGGTCCCGTACGAGGCTAGGCTCCCAAAAAGTCTCACACATGTGGTATCCCCATACTCAGGAGAAGCAGCAGAATGTATTTTGGGGTGTAATTTCACATATTCCCATGGCATGTTTGAGCAATATATCATTTAGTGACAACTTTGTGCAAAAAAAAAAAAAAAAAAAAAAAAATTTGTCTCTTTCCCGCAACTTGTGTCGCAATATAAAATATTCCATGGACTCGACATGCCTCTCAGCAAATAGCTTGGGGTGTCTACTTTCCAAAATGGGGTCATTTGGGGGGGTTTGAACTGTCCTGGCATTTTATGCACAACATTTAGAAGCTTATGTCACACATCACCCACTCTTCTAACCACTTGAAGACAAAGCCCTTTCTGACACTTATTTTTTACATGAAAAAGTTTTTTTTTTTTGCAAGAAAATTACTTTGAACCCCCAAACATTATATATTTTTTTAAAGCAAATGCCCTACAGATTAAAATGGTGGGTGTTTCATTTTTTTTTTTCACACAGTATTTGCGCAGCGATTTTTCAAACGCATTTTTTGGGGAAAAAACACACTTTTTTAAATTTTAATGCACTAAAACACACTATATTGCCCAAATGTTTGATGAAATAAAAAAGATGATCTTAGACCGAGTACATGGATACCAAACATGACATGCTTTACAATTGCGCACAAACGTGCAGTGGCAACAAAATAAATACATTTTTAAAAGCCTTTAAAAGCCTTTACAGGTTACCACTTTAGATTTGCAGAGGAGGTCTACTGCAAAAATTACTGCCCTCGATCTGACCTTCGCGGCGATACCTCACATGCATGGTGCAATTGCTGTTTACGTTTGACGACAGACCGCCGCTTGCGTTCGCCTTAGCGCAAGAGCAGGGGGCGACAGGGGTGCTTTTTTTTTTTTTTTTTTTTTTCTTTATTATTTTTTTGCTTTTTTATCTTATTTTTAAACTGTTCCTTTCATTTTTTTTTTTTTTAAATCATTTTTATTGTTATCTCGGGGAATGTAAATATCCCCTATGATAGCAATAGGTAGTGACAGGTACTCTTTTTTGAAAAAATTGGGGTCTATTAGACCCTAGATCTCTCCTCTGCCTTCAAAGCATCTGACCACACCAAGATCGGTGTGATAAAATGCTTCCCCAATTTCCCAATGGCGCTATTTACATCCGGCGAAATCTAAGTCATAAAATGCTCGTAGCTTCCGGTTTCTTAGGCCATAGAGATGTTTGGAGCCACTCTTGTCTCTGATCAGCTCTATGGTCAGCTGGCTGAATCACCGGCTGCATTCTCAGGTTCCCTGTTGAGACAGGAGAGCCAGAGAAAAACACGGAAGACGGTGGGGGGGGGGGGGCATTCCCTCCCACGGCTTGTAAAGGCAGTCTAGAGGCTAATTAGCCGCTAGGATTGCTTTTACATGAAAGCCGACCGCTGGCTGAAAAGAATGATACCAAGATGGTACCTAAACCTGCAGGCATCATTCTGGTATAACCACTCAAAGACGTGAATGGCGTACCTGAAGACAAAAAAATGGTTAACAATAAAGCACAGTAAACAGTAAAGTATAAATAATTACATACCTGAAAAACAAACATGATAAAACATAATAACAATAACAATAACAATAACAATAAAACACTGCAGAATAGAATACAGTAAAAAAAGAGCAGAACAATAGAGAGAGAGAATAGAGAGAGAGAACAATAAAACGACAACTATTTTTTTTTATTTTATATATATATATTTTTTTTTTTACACTTTTTTTGTAACTAACTTTTATAACGGTAACCGGTTCCAGGTTCGGGTCTCTCAAAATGCGATGGCATCTTGGGAGACCCTGTGAAAGTGTGCCTAGTCTGTGCAATGCTGTACCCTACGCTAATACTCAACTAGTGTATGGTAGCGTTCAAAACATTCACCAATGCAAAGACCAGGATTGTCAGGACAGGAGGGACAATAATAGCGGGTGTCACGCCTATATCCGCGTTTGCTGCAGACACAACATCTTTTTGGGGGGGTTCGTTGGGTAGGGGTACTCGGGAGCACATAAAAATGCCTCTCATGCAGCCGACTGCATTTGGTTGGGGATGTGAATGGGGGAAGTACGGGCGCTGCAGAAGCGATGGGTTCCCAATTAGGATTGGCGAATGCAGCAGGAAGGGCACTATGGGCACGACGGGCCTGTGTTTGTCTTTTTGGTGGCAGCGGGACACTACTTTGTGCTTGCCACCTCACCAGCTTGAACTGCACTTATGGGACTCGCCACGTCACCAAGTGTTACTGCAGTGCTGGTTTGACTACGACCGGGGTGTACTAGGCCGCTGGTGCTTGCCAGTTCAATAAAAAGCTTCCAAAAAAACTGTTAGCGATCGCAGGGATCAGGCCTGACTCTGCGAACGCTGCAGTTATGCGTTTAGTGTTTTGTAAGTGACAGTGATCGATCGATACTGCACTTGGGTGGGCTGGGCTGGGCCGGGCGGAGGGGCAAAACGCAGGTGCTAGCAGGTATCTGGGCTGATCCCGCTAACACTGCGTTTTTGGGAACCCTAAACTGCTGGGGACGCTAGTATAGATCTGATCGGATCAGATATTGATCCGTTCAGATACTATACCACTAAAGGAGGCGTATGCTGCGTGCGTGGGTGTTAGTGGTACTGGCGCTAACCTGACGCTGCCTGGGGACGGTGCTTGCTAGTTCACCAAAATGCTACCAAAAAAACTGTTAGCGATCGCAGGGATCAGGCCTGACTCTGCGAACGCTGCAGTTATGCGTTTAGTGCCTTGTAAGTGACAGTGATCGATCGATACTGCACTTGGGTGGGCTGGGCTGGGCCGGGCGGAGGGGCACAACGCAGGTGCTAGCAGGTATCTGGGCTGATCCCGCTAACACTGCGTTTTTGGGAACCCTAAACTGCTGGGGACGCTAGTATAGATCTGATCGGATCAGATATTGATCCGATCAGATACTATACCACTAAGGGAGGTGTACGGTGCGTGCGTGGGTGTTAGCTGTACTGGCGCTAACCTGACGCTGCCTGGTGCTTGCTTGCCAGTTCACCAAAATGCTACCAAAAAAACTGTTAGCGATCGCAGGGATCAGGCCTGACTCTGCGAACGCTGCAGTTATGCGTTTAGTGTTTTGTAAGTGACAGTGATCGATCGATACTGCACTTGGGTGGGCCGGGCGGAGGGGCAAAACGCAGGTGCTAGCGGGTATCTGGGCTGATCCCGCTAACACTGTGTTTTTGGGAACCCTAAACTGCTGGGGACGCCAGTATAGATCTGATCGGATCAGATATTGATCCGATCAGATACTATACCACTAAGGGAGGCGCATGCTGCGTGCGTGGGTGTTAGTGGTACTGGCGCTAATCTGACGCTGCCTGGGGCGACGCATATCACCGCCGGGCGACCGGGGGGCTAAACCTTTATTCGGTAATAAACGGCGGGTGCCCTGACACTATAAAAAATAAACGAACTAACCAGCGTCAACCATAACAGTTATACGGTGATCAGTGGTGAAAGGGTTAACTAGGGGGCAATCAAGGGGTTAAAACATTTATTAGATAGTATATGGGGGTCCCTGTCACTATAAAACGCTGACGGCGAACCTAAATATTTACCTCACTAACTAGCGTCACCAGCGACACTAATACAGCGATCAGAAAAATGATCGCTTAGCGACACTGGCGATGGGGGGTGATCAAGGGGTTAAAACTTTATTAGGGGGGGTTAGGGGGGTACCCTAGACCTAAAGGGGGGTAATACTCACTGTCCCAACACTGTAACTGTCACAAACTGACACTATGCAGTAATCAGAAAAAAAAAAAAAAAAACCTGCTGGTGTCAGTTTGTGACAGGGGGGGGGGGTGATTGGGGGGGGATCGGGGGGGGGGGAGGGGTGATTGGGGGGTGATCGGGGGGCGATCGGGGGGGGGGGGGGAGGGGTGATTGGGGGGTGATCGGGGGGCGATCGGGGGGCGATCGGGGTGTTTTGTATGCCTGGCATGTTCTACTGTGTGTGTAGTGTGTTGTGCACTCACATTGATGTCTTCTCCCCTCGGCGCTGGAACGGAAACTACCGAGCCGAGGGGAGATGACATCATTTCCTTTGCTGCTGTTTAGCATACAGCAGCAAAGGAGTGTTCCCATTGGCCGGCGGCGATCGCGAGGGGGGGGCCACGAACGGATGGCCTCCCCCTCATCTCGGATCGCCGGGGAACAGAACGGGACCGCTTCGGGCACCGGGGGGGGGGTCCGATCGGACCCCCCCACCCGCGAGAGGCAAATCACGTACATGTACGTGATTTTGCCTGCCCGTGCCGCCTTGCCGACGTAAATCAGCGTTAGGCGGTCCTTAAGTGGTTAATGGCATCCCAGTCTTAGTCCGTAGGGTTCAATATTGAGTTGACCCACCCTTTTCAGCTATAACAGCTTCAACTCTTCTGGGAAGGCTGTCCACAAGGTTTAGGAGGGTGTCTATGGGAATGTTTGACCATTCTTCCAGAAGAGCATTTGTGAGGTCAGGCACTGACAAGAAGGTTCTATCAGGTTGAGGTCAGGACTCTGTGCAGGCCAGTCAAGTTCCTCCACCCCAAACTGTTCCCATAAAGTTGGGATCATGAAATGGTCCAAAATGTCTTGGTTTGCTGACGCCTTAAGAGTTACCTTCACTGGAACTAAGGGGCAAAGCCCAACCCCTGAAAAACAACCCCACACTATAATCCCCCCTCCACCAAATGATTTGAACCAGTGCACAAAGCAAGGTCCATAAAGACATGGATGAGTGAGTTTGGGGTGGAATAACTTGACTGGCCTGCACAGAGTCCTGACCTCAACCAGATAGAACACCTTTGGGATGAATTAGAGAGAGTCGGAGACTGCGAGCCAGGCCTTCTCGTCCAACATCAGTGCCTGACCTCACAAATGCGCTTCTGGAAGAATGGTCAAACATTCCCATAGACACACTCCTAAACCTTGTGGACAGCTTCCCAGAAGAGTTGAAGCTGTTATAGCTGCAAAGGGTGGGCCAACTCAATATTGAACCCTACGGACTAAGACTGGGATGCCATTAAAGTTCATGTGTGTAAAGGCAGGCGTCCCAATACTTTTGGTAATATAGTGTATGTACGTCCAAAGAGTGAACCTTTAATCACAACCTGATAGTTTTAGTAGTGGGTTTTGTTTGGCCAGATCCTGGCTTCAAAGTGAAAGTAATGCGGCAGCTCCATGGATCACTTTCACAGAGTTAGCAGCACGGTGCCTCCACCCCCCACCCCCCCATGGCGGGTCCCCTCCTCCCGTGGTTGCCGGGCTGTCCTGCACTCACCAGTGCCCGGGAACACACCTGCCGGCAGGGGGAAGAGAGACTGCAGTGTGACCGAGGAAAATCCATGCCTCAATCTCACTTGCAAACAATGAACCCGGAAGTGATGTCACTTCCAGGTTCAGGTGCACCATTTCCTGGCCAGTACAGCCAGGAGACACATCTAGCCAACACAATCTGTGCTTGGTTAGATGGTGTGAAGGGCAGACATTGGGGTCTATTAGACCCCTAATGTCTCCATAAAGAGACTTGTCACCTGCCCAAAGCTATGACATAGGGGTTTACTAACCCCTTGTGATAGCAGAAGCGAAAAGCTAAAGCCTCTGTTTTAGAGGACTATCTCGGTACCAACTTATACAGCGTATACTCAAAATCTGATTAAAAAAAATTATATTCTTTATTAGTACAAAAAAACTATAAAAACAGGATATCCAAATACTTAATGATAAACATCATAAAAGGTGCATGGTAACAATCCATGTATATCACCAACATATATGTCCCCTGCTAAGGATGATCAAGATATGGTGGATTCCCACAGATATCAAGTTTTGTGGGATTCTACCGCTTCATCAGGAGAATATTCAGGACCCAACCTAACTGGAGTAAAAACACCACCGAGGTTCCCCCCCCCCCCACGGCAGGATATTATGGTAACAATCCATGTATATCACCAGCACTCATGGCCCCTGCTAAGGAGGATCAGGATATGGTGGATTCCCACGGAGATCATTGTTCTCAAGAAGTTTTGCGGAATTCTACCGCTTCATCAGGAGAATATCCGGGACCCAAGCCTAACTGGATTGAACACACCACCGAGGTTCCCCTCCACGGCGGCTAAAGGGGACGTGCAAAAAAAATGGATGGAGGTCTTGTATAGGACAACAGCACTGATCTGGGTCTGGGGGAGATTTCAATTTGGTAAAGATCACAACCACCATAATGTGCCCCAGTTGAGGTATAGAGCTGAAAAACTGGCAGCTGGTCAATACATGGAAAGGTAATCCCTGATGCCTTGAGGCTTGTAGTCAGTCAGAAGGTAAGGTTCCCCCGGTTCCCACGTCCATTGCAATCCAGAGGAACCTTACCTTCTGACTGACTACAAGCCTCAAGGCATCAGGGATTTCCTTTCCATGTATTGACCAGCTGCCAGTTTATCAGTTCTATAACTCTGAGGAACATTATGGTGGTTGTGATCTTTACCAAATTGAAATCTCCCCTCCCCGGACCCAGAGTAGTGCTGTTGTCCTATACAAGACCTCAATCCATTTTGCACGTCCCCCTTAGCCGCCGTTGGGGAAACCTCGGTGGTGTTTTTACTCCAGTTAGGCTTGAGTCCCGGATATTCTCCTGATGAACCAGTAGAATCCCACAAAACTCGTTGAGAACACTGATATCTGTGGGAATCCACCATATCCTGATCCTCCTTAGCAGGGGCCATGAATGCTGGTGATATACATGGATTTTTACCATGATACCCCACCGTGGGGGGGGATCTCGTGGTGTTTTTACTCCAGTTAGGCTTGGGTCCCGGATATTCTCCTGATGAAACGGTAGAATTCCGCAAAACTTGTTGAGAACAATGATCTCTGTGGGAATCCACCATATCCTGATCCTCCTTGGCAGGGGCCATGAATGCTGGTGATATACATGGGATTGTTACCATGATACCCCGCTGGGGGGGGGGGGACCTCGGTGGTGTTTTTACTCCAGTTAGGCTTGGGTCCCAGATATTCTCCTGATGAAGTGGTAGAATTCTGCAAAACTTGTTGAATCCACCATATCCCAGATATTCTCCTGATGAAGCGGTAGAATTACGTAAAACTTGTTGAGAACAATGATATCTGTGGGAATCCACCATATCCTGATCCTCCTTAGCAGGGGCCATGAATGCTGGTGATATACATGGATTTTTCCCATGATACCCCACCGTGGGGGGGGGCTCGGTGGTGTTTTTACTCCAGTTAGGCTTGGGTCCCAGATATTCTCCTGATGAAGTGGTAGAATTCTGCAAAACTTGTTGAGAACAATGATCTCCGTGGGAATCCACCATATCCTGATCCTCCTTAGCAGGGGCCATGAATGCTGGTGATATACATGGGATTGTTACCATGATACCCCGCCGTGGGGGGAACCTTGGTGGTGTTTTTACTTCAGTTAGGCTTAGGTCCCAGATATTCTCCTGATGAAGCGGTAGAATTACGTAAAACTTGTTGAGAACAATAATCTCCGTGGGAATCCACCATATCCTGATCCTCCATAGCAGGGGCCATGAATGCTGATGATATACATGGATTGTTACCACGATACCCCACCGTGGGGGGGAACTGCGGTGGTGTTTTACTCCAGTTAGGCTTGGGTCCCGGATATTCTCCTGATGAAGCGGTAGAAATACGTAAAACTTGTTGAGAACAATAATCTCCGTGGGAATCCACCATATCCTGATCCTCCTTAGCAGGGGCCATGAATGCTGGTGATATACATGGATTGTTACCACGATACCCTGCCGTGGGGGGGAACCTCGGTGGTGTTTTTACTCGTTAGGCTTGGGTCCCGGATATTCTCCTGATGAAGCGGTAGAATTACGTAAAACTTGTTGAGAACAAATGATATCTGTGGGAATCCACCATATCCTGATCCTCCTTAGCAGGGAACATGTATGCTGGTGATATACATGGATTGTTACCATGATACCCCACCATGGGGGGGGGCTCGGTGGTGTTTTTACTTCAGTTAGGCTTAGATCCCAGATATTCTCCTGATGAAGCGGTAGAATTACGTAAAACTTGTTGAGAACAATAATCTCCGTGGGAATCCACCATATCCTGATCCTCCATAGCAGGGGCCATGAATGCTGATGATATACATGGATTGTTACCACGATACCCCGCCATGGGGGGGAACTTCGGTGGTGTTTTACTCCAGTTAGGCTTGGGTCCCGGATATTCTCCTGATGAAGCGGTAGAAATACGTAAAACTTGTTGAGAACAATGATATCTGTGGGAATCCACCATATCCTGATCCTCCTTAGCAGGGGCCATGAATGCTGGTGATATACATGGATTGTTACCACGAAACCCCGCCGTGGGGGGGAACCTCGGTGGTGTTTTTACTCCAGTTAGGCTTGGGTCCCGGATATTCTCCTGATGAAGCAGTAGAATTACGTAAAACTTGTTGAGAACAAATGATATCTGTGGGAATCCACCATATCCTGATCCTCCTTAGCAGGGAACATGTATGCTGGTGATATACATGGATTGTTACCATGCACCTTTTATGATGTTTATCATTAAGTATTTGGATATCCTGTTTTTTTAGTTTTTTGTACTAATAAAGAATGGAATGTTTTTCATCAAATTTTGAGTATACGCTGTATAAGTTGGTACAGAGATAGTCCTCTAAAAATTCCCTTTATGGGTAATCGGAGGGGGGGGGGGGTTGGGGGGGACCGATCTCCCAATGTCTTCCCTTGTGATAGCAATCAATTAAAAAATAAATTTAAAATTTAAAAAAAAAAAAAAAAAAAAAAAGGATAATAAAAAAATTGCCAAACCCCTCGTTGGATATCCTGTTTTTATAGTTTTTTGTACTAAAATAATAATAATAATAAAATAAAGAAAATATCGCCATAGGTGGCGCTTTAAAAGCCTCAGAAGATAAAGTATGTTCTGGGAGTTCAAGTAATTTTATCGCCAAAAATTACGATTTTTTACCGGCAAAAAAATGTTATTAGCCCGTGTGAATTTTCTGGTGAGCAACAAATGATTTCCTGTAGCCAAAACTTTTCCCGCACTCTGAACACGAATAAGGACGCTCACCCGTGTGACTTCTTTGGTGGTTGACAAGGTCTCCTTTTTGAAGGAAACCTTTCCCGCACTCTGAACAAGAAAAGGGACGCTCGCCCGTGTGAATCCTTTGGTGCGTAACAAGTGAACTTTTCCGAAGGAAACATTTCCCGCACTCTGAACACGAATGAGGACGCTCACCTGTGTGAATTCTCTGGTGTTTAACAAGGTTTCCTTTCTGTGTGAAAGATTTCCCGCACTCTGAACACGAATAGGGACGCTCGCCCGTGTGTTTTCGCTGGTGTATAAGAAATGCTGTTTTCTCAGTAAAACATTTCCCGCACTCTGCACATGAATAAACACGATCGCCTGTGTGACTTTTCTGATGTGTAAGAAAGTGTCCTTTCTGAATGAAACATTTCCCGCACTCTGAACATGAGTAGGGGCGCTCACCTGTGTGACTTCTCTGGTGTGTAAGAAGTACTTTTTTCTGAGTAAAACATTTCCCGCACTCTGAACAGGAAAAGGGACGTTCACCGGTGTGCATTCTCTGATGTTTCAGAAGGCCTTCTTTCTCAATGAAACATTTCCCGCACTCTGAACATGAATACGGACGTTCACCTGTGTGAGTTTTCTGGTGTCTAACAAGTCTACTTCTTAGGATAAAACATTTCCCGCACTCTGAACATGAATAAGGACTTTCACCTGTGTGAATCTTTTGGTGTCTAACAAGTACATTTTTGAGAACGAAGAATTTCCCGCACTTTGAACATGAATAGGGACGTTCGCCTGTGTGAGTTTTCTGGTGTATAAGAAGCCCTGATTTCTCAGGAAAACATTTCCCGCACTCTGAACATGAATATGGACGCTCACCCGTGTGAATTCTCTTGTGTTTACGAAGGTTTGCTTTCTGATTGAAACGTTTCCCGCACACTGAACACGAATAAGGACGTTCTCCTGTGTGACTTCTCTGGTGTACAAGAAGTATTTTTTTCTCAGTGAAATATTTCCCACACTCTATACATGGGTAGGGACGCTCACCCGTGTGACATCTCTGGTGCTTAAGAAGGTCTCCTTTCTGAATGAAACATTTCCCGCACTCTGAACATGCATAGGGACGCTCACCTGTGTGACTTCTTTGGTGTATAAAAAGTTTTCCTTTCTCAATGAAACACTTCCCGCACTCTGAACATGCATAGGGACGCTCACCTGTGTGACTTCTCTGGTGTATAAGGAGTTTTCCTTTCTCAATGAAACATTTCCCGCACTCTGAACATGAGAAAGGACGCTCACCCGTGTGACTTCTCTGGTGCGTTAGAAAGTGCCCCTTACGACTGAAGCATTTCCCGCACTCTGAACATGAATAGGGACGCTCACCCGTGTGACATCTCTGGTGTTTCAGAAGGTCTCCTTTCTGAATGAAACCTTTCCCGCACTCCGAGCATGAATAGGAATGGCGTTTCTCGTGTAGAAGAAGTTCTCCATTTTCGTTGAAGGATTTCCCACACGATGAAAAGGAATGCTCTCCTTCATTGCTAAACGAAGATTCCATGGGATTAGATGGATCTGTGGATCTCTCCATACTCTGAGATCTTAGATTTCTATCTGGAGTAACAGTTTGTAGTCCATCAGAAGATTCCTCAGGATTAGAGGGATCCATTGATCTCCCCAAATGGGAAGGTCTGGGATGTAGATTTGGAGTAACGGGATTTCCTCCTGGAGAACATTTCATGATGTCCTGATCTTCTGCACTATGATCTGTAGAGAGAGGAAATCAAATGTCCATCAGAGGTATTCCACACATCGCCCCCAAATGTGGGAAAACAATATTACAATGTTTCACATTTTCTTGAGGTTTTGAATTCAAAGTCCTATTTGTTGGTTTGAGCTGCAGAGACGTCCCCTCCATCAGAGGTCCTCACCCTCCGTCCTCAAGTACCCCCAACAGGCCATGTTTTGGGAATTACTCTAAAGACAAAATAGCTGCCAAAATACCAAGCCATTGACTCTGATTCAAAGCACCTGTGCAAGATAAAGGAAAACCTGCAAACATGGCCTGTTGGGGGTACTTGAGGACTGAGGTTGAGAACCACTGCCCTACATAACCCTCCAACTCCCAACAAGCCTCAGTTTTTAGCAAACACAAAAGGAACAGCGAGAGGAACCCGCGTGCCGTACTGTACTCCAAGAAAAAGGGGCTTGGAAAGTCAAAAACCCTATTTTCCTAATCGTACCAATGTCAGGAAAGCCAGTTGCACACATGCAGGTGCATAAGCCTAAGAACCGCTGCCCATGGCTGTGTAACGGGTGCGCGTGCACAAGCGGGTGCGTGAGTGTGCGTCAGGAGAATGGTACTTGCCTGACTGCATTGTGCCAAGTATAAAGTTTGGTGGAGGTGGGATCATGGTGGGGGGTTGTTTTTCAGGGGTTGGGCTTGGCCCCTTAGTTCCAGTGAAGGGAACTCTTAAGGCGTCATCATACCAAGACATTTTGGACAATTTCATGCTCCCAACTTTGTGGGAACAGTTTGGGGATGGCCCCTGATAGAGCACCTTTGGGATGAATTATGCCGCGTACACACGACCGGACTTTCCGTCACAGTTGACTCTGGCGGTCTTTCCGACGGAGTTCCGCTGAAACGGACTTGCCTACAAACGATGTTTTTTAATGCTACAAGCTGGCTATATCATCTTCATCTAGGTGGGGTCTGGGCAAAGTCCACCAAGCCTCAGCCGAGGAGTCAATCAATCCAGGAAGCTGCAGCAGGGAACCGAAGTGGCTATGGAGCAGCTAGGGCTTGATGGAAGAAACTTTAAGAACATTTTTACCCAAAGAGAGATATAGGTTTCACGCAGTAGAAGACAACCATCACCTGAAGACATCTGCAAAAACTGAGGCTTGCTGGGAATAGTTTTTTTTTTCCAGTATCCTGTTACCTGAAGGTAGCTGCATATAACCCATGGTTAAAACGAAGTCCTGTGTCCTGTACTATAGAATTAAGAAATGGAATCTTCCTGCGACTAATTTATTGGAAACATGACAATGTGATGTTACAGGAATGGACATGGACCTTTCATATGGTGTACAGTATCTCCTCCTCATTTGTAGGGAACATGACATTATATTGAGGAATGGAGATGGACCTTTCATATGGTGTATAGAATCTCCTCCTCATTTGTAGGGAACATGACATTATATTGAGGAATGGAGATGGACCTTTCATATGGTGTACAGTATCTCCTCCTCATTTGTTGGGAACATGACATTCTATTGAGGAATGGAGATGGACCTTTCATATGGTGTACAGTATCTCCTCCTCATTTTTTGGGAACATGACGTTATATTGAGGAATGGAGATGGACCTTTCATATGGTGTACAGTATCTCCTCCTCATTTGTTGGGAACATGACATTATATTGAGGAATGGAGATGGACCTTTCATATGGTGTACAGTATCTCCTCCTCATTTGTTGGGAACATGACGTTATATTGAGGAATGGAGATGGACCTTTCATATGGTGTACAGTATCTCCTTATTTGTTGGGAACATGACATTATATACTATATGAAGAAGTAAAATGAAAATATGAATTCTCTCTGCATTTAATGTTTATTACTTACTTGTGTCCATATGTAGAGAAGATTCCTCCTGTTTACTTTTCATAATCAACTCCCCCTCCTCCATAGACTGCTGATCTCCACTCACCAACCTCTCTTCTTCTTCTTCCTCTTTAATCTCAACTTTGATGTCTTTCAGTTCTTCACCCTAAACCCCAAATATGATAAAATATAACATCTGGAAACATTACTGCAAATAACAGGAGATTACATAGAAGAATATCCTATAATAGTTTAGAATCATTTTGAGTTCTAGTTGCTCAGTCCCACCTACCTGATGATGGTGAGGGATGGTGTGATCTTCCTGTGTGGAATCTCGGGAATACAGAGGACCACCCTCCTCCATAGACTGCTGATCTCCAATTATCAATGTTTCTTCCTCTTCTACTTTGACTTCAACTTTTATGTCTTTTGATTCTTCACCCTAAACCCCAAAGTGAATAGCAAACATTTATGAAAAGGTGAAAGGAGATTACATTTGAGGAATGGCATTTTTTTAGTTAGAATACCTTTTTACCCAGTTTCATAGTCCCACCTACCTGATGGTGGTGAGGGATGGTGTGACCTTCCTGTGTGGAATCCGGGGAATACAGAGGACGGGGACATCTCTCTGGTGGGTTCCCATTACTGGATCCATCTGTAGGAAACACACACACTGACTGAATACATTGTTTCTATGTGTTTATCAGATGATTGAGGGTCTAGGTATACCATATGTACTGCTCTCTCCTTTACAATAAAGTCTCCTCTTACCCGGTGATATGAGGGGCGGCTGATTCTCCATCATGATGTCCTTGTAGAGATCCTTGTGTCCTTCTAAATACTCCCACTCCTCCATGGAGAAATAGACAGTGACATCCTGACACCTTATAGGAACCTGACACACACAATGATACAGTCACCATCCAGACACATCCCTTGTCTGTTACTGGATAATGTCCCAGAATTCCCAGAATTGGGGAGCTAAAACCAGGTGCTGCCAAATATCGTATAATTATTAATATCTGATCTGTAACACCGGTTCCCCTTCTGGTATGGGCTAATACACATAGTTTAGTATTTAGAAAGGTAGGTGGGTGATTTATGAATAGAGATAAGAGTGATGTCATGTGACCTCCCAGAATCCTCCTCACCTCTCCGGTCAGGTCTGTGTTTTATTAATTGAGATAAAACTGATGTGATTGGCTCAGTGTTCTCTGTACAGCACTACAGTATCGGTCAGAGCTATATACAGGAATACAATCATTTTATTTATTAATGTTTTACAATAAATGTGTATCATCATCTGTTGGAGATAAAAGACATCACAGTGACTATGGAGGAAGAGGACGGACATGACGGGGGCTTACTGGGTGTAAATATAAAATAATATCTTATTACCTCCTCTGCTGCCAGTTCCAGTAATGTCTCCTCTCTACTTCCTCTCGACTCACCTCTCACCCGGAACTTCCTGTTTATATGTGACATCACTTCCTATTTTACTTCCTGTGTTCCGTCAGACTAGGCGACCCGTCAGATTTTGTAACAGAAGTGATGTTCCATGACCGCCATCTTGGTACACCCCACACTCGCCCACACTAAGCCTGCAGTCTGAAGTCGCCAAGCGGACATCTTTTTACACCCACTGAAGTCTTGCATTTTACACTTGTTTTTACCACTAAACTGAGCTTATATCGTAAAATAGAGTATTTAGAAATCTGTGACACTGTTTTGATGTTAAATTTCTAAAAGCAGCGGCAAGCCTGCTGATCTCACACGTTTGCTGATCTGACAGCAGTCCGCTGCTTTTAAAATTCAACATCAAAACAGCGTCACGGATTTCTAAATACTCTATTTCACGTCATAAGCTCAGTTTAGTGGTAAAAATAAGTGTGAAATGCAAGACGTCGGTGGGTGTAAAGAGAGAAACTTCTTCTTATCCCAGAAAATTGACTATCCCCTAACCCCCAACTTTTCCACAATGGTGGCATTTACTGGAACTGACCCCTTGTAGTTCCCACCTGCAGCAGCTGAAAGCTTGCAAGACGGCGAGGAGGAGAAGTTGGCTTTCAGCTGCTTTATTGGAGAACTACAGGGGATTGGTTCCAGTAACTGCCTGCCTCTCAATCGCACCTATAGCCCCTTCCTCCTACCCATGATCCTCATCAGCCTGCTGGTGAGCTACTCAGGTCCCACTGTTGAACTGATGGGTCTGGGACCCGAACAGGAGAGCCAGCGGTACCCCTTATCAGCAGCCTTGAATACTTCTACTCTAGTGCATAGGTTATGGAGATAAACATCTCTGTATCCTCCTGGGAATTTGCATCCAATTCTACCTTAAGCTCTCCCAGTGTATTTGCATGGTCCCACATGGACCATTGAGCAGATACGGTCTATGGGCTCTTTGATGCCCTCCTATGGTTGCTATAGTACTACTATTTACTATTGACTATTTATTGGCTTTTTCCTCATCGGAACTGAACCCCGAGATTGGTTGTAAATGGAAACAGTTGATGGTCATCCACCTTTATTGCTAAGACCTTGACGTCTATATTTGAACAAATTTGAACTACCTTTTTCGAACTTGTTAAAGCCTCTTTACAAGTGAAACCCTCTTGTGTATTAACTGAAACCTGAATGTGTCCTGAAGAAGTTCTATATGAAACGCGTAGACACATCAGGGCTTGTATCATGTATATTTCTATATAGATGATTTTCTATTATCTTTTGTCAATGTATTGTATGTATTTATATTTAATAAAATTGTTTATATCGTTATTTTGATTATGCTTTCTCAGGTTTGTTGTGCCTCTAAATTCCGCTCAGGGTGTCCTTGTTGAACCCCCTTTTTTTCTTTTCTATGGTTCCGGTAACTGCCAACCCTCCCAACAGCACCTATATCCCCTTCCACCTACCCAGGATCCCCATCACCCTGCTGGTCAGCTGCCCAGGTCCACCTGTTGAACTGATGGGTCCAGGCCCCCTACAGGAAGCCCAGTGGTACCCCCTTATCAGCAGCCTTGACTACTTCTACTCTAGTGCATATGTTATGGAGATGTCCTAAATTATTTTGAAACTGGACAGCTGTCTGTCAATCTCAATTCATATAGCCCCTGACCCCAACTGAGCTCTTCTGGGCATACTCTCGGATGATTGGCCATCTTCTACACAGAAAATTTTGCTCACCCGCTTCTTGTTCTTATCCCTGAAAATTGATCTTCCCAACGTTGGCTATCCCCTAACCTGCTAACTTTTGAACAATGGTATAATGCAGTAAATACTGTCCTGGAAGCAGAATAGAATAAAAAATAAAATAAAACAATAGAACAGAATAAAACAGAATAGAATAGAAAATAAAAGAATAATATAAAACGGAATAGAAAATAAAAGAATAAAATAAAACAATAGAACAGAATAAAACAGAATAGAATAGAAAATAAAAGAATAAAATAAAACATAATAGAGTAGAATAGATTACAAAAGAAAAACTTGCTTACCAACACAGGATGTCCACATTTTTTTTTTTTTAATAATAATGGTCTCCATACAACTTGGATAGAGGTTCTCTGTCCTATATTCCCACATCCTGAATGGTACATATGGAACAAAATAATTTTTGTAGCAGTGGACTTTTTTTTTGAGGCATATAGTAAATAGCACCACACAAATATATTTATAAAATCATAAAGTTTATTATACAAATGTAAAACAAAACATGTATCGCACCATATCCAATATTTCTGAGGTAGGGTTCACAGATCTTTTTTTTTTCCATTTCAACATTTAGCTCAACGTGTTTCGAGTCGTCAAACATCTTCATCAGGATCACATGTGAACAGTATCCATAGAAGGGAACCCGTTAGCATAAAATCACAGGGTTTGCTGGAATAAGGCTTCTCTAATCCAGGAGGGGGCATGCGGTGGAAGGCAAGATGGCTATTAAAAAATACACTATACTACCAAAAGTATTGGGACGCCTGCCTTTACACACACATGAACTTTAATGGCATCCCAGTCTTAGACTGTAGGGTTCAGTATTGAGTTGGCTCTATAACAGCTTCAACTCTTCTGGAAAGGCAGTCCACAAGGATTAGGAGTGTATCTATGGGAATCTTTGACCATTCTTCCAGAAATGCATTTGTGAGGTCAGGCACTGATGTTGGATGAGAAGGTCTGGCTCGCAGTCTCCACTCTAATTCATCCCAAAGGTGTTCTATTGGGTTGAGGACAGGACTCTGTGCAGGCCAGTCAAGTTCCTCCACCCCAAACTTGCTCATCCATGTCTTTATGGACCTTACTTTGTGCACTGGTTTCCGGTTTCATACGCGCCCTTTCCTGGCCAGTACAGCCAGGAGACACATCTAACCAAGCCTATCTGTGCTTGGTTAGATGGTGTGAAGGGCGGGGAAGACATTGGACCCTAATGTCTCCATACCTGCCACTTGCCCAATGCTATCACATTAACCCCTTGTGATAGAAAATAAATAAAAAGAGAAAAGAAAAAAGTAAAAAAAAAAAAAAAAAAAAAAAAACATAAAATATATAAAAATAATAAGAATAAAAAGTAGCCGAAACCCCTGTTGCCCCGCACACGTAAGCCCAGGGTGCGCACGTGTATGTCAGCCACGGTCGCACCACACGTGTGACATATCGTCGCAAACGTCAGAGTGGGAACAATAATTCTAGCACAAGAGCTCCTAGGTATAGTGCCTTGAAAAAGTATTCATACCCCTTGAAATTTTCCACATTTTGTCGTGTTACAACCAAAAACGTAAATGTATTTTATTGAGATTTTATGTGATAGACCAACACAAAGTGACAAATAAATGTGAAGTGGATGGAAAATGATAAATGGTTTTCAAAATTTTTTGCAAATAATTATGTGAAAAGTGTGGGGGGTACATTTGTATGGCGCCCCCCTGAGTCAATACTTTGTAGAACCGCCTTTCGCTGTAATTACAGCTGCGAGTCTTTTTGGGGATGTCTCTACCAGATTTGCACATCTAGAGAGGGACATTTTTGCCCATTCTTCTTTGCAAAATATCTCAAGTTCTGTCAGATTGGATGGAGAGCGTCTGTGAACAGCAATTTTCAAGTCTTGCCGCAGATTCTCAATTGGATTTAGGTCTGGACTGTGACTGGACCATTCTAACACATGAATATGCTTTGATCTAAACCATTCCATTGTAGCTCTGGCTGTATGTTTAGGGTCGTTGTCCTGCTGAAAGGTGAACCTCCGCCCCAGTCTTAAGTCTTCTGCAGACTCCAACAGGTTTTCTTCTAAGATTGCCCTGTATTTGGCTCCATCCATCTTCCCATCAGCTCTGACCAGCTTCCCTGTCCCTGGTGAAGAAAAACATCCCCACAACATGATGCTGACACCACCATGTTTCACGGTGGGGATGGTGTGTTCAGGGTGATGTGCAGTGTTCGTTTTCAGCCACACATAGCGTTTTGCTTTTAGGCCAAAAAGTTCAATTTTGGTCTCATCTGACCAGAGCACCTTCTTCCACATGTTTGTTGTGTCCCCCACATGGCTTCTCATAAACTGCAAATGGGACTTCTTCTTCTTATGGCTTTCTTTCATCAACGGCTTTATTCTTCCATAAAGGCCAGATTTGTGGAGAACACGACTAATAGTTGTCCTGTGGACAGATTCTCCCACCTGAGCTGTGGATCTCTGCAGATCCTCCAGAGTTACCATGGACCTCTTGGCTGCTCCTCTGATTAATGCTCTCCTTGCCTGGCCTGTCAGTTTAGGTGGACGGCCATGTCTTGGTAGGTTTGCCTTTGTGCCCCATACTCTTTCCATTTTCGGATGATGGATTGAACAGAGCTCTGTGAGATGTTCAAAGCTTGGGATTTTTTTTTATAACCCAACCCTGCTTTTTACTTCTCCACAACTTTATCCCTGACCTGTCTGGTGTGTTCCTTGGCCTTCATGATGCTGTTTGTTCACTAAGGTTCTCTAACAAACCTCTGAGGGCTTCACGGAACAGTTGGATTTATACTGAGATTAAATTACACACAGGTGGACTCTTTTTACTAATTAGGTGACTTCTGAAGGCAATTGGTTCCACTAGATTTTAGTTAGGGGTATCTGAGTAAAGGGGGCTGAATACAAATGCCCCCCACACTTTTCACATTTGTATTAATATTATTTATTTGTAAAGAATGTTAAAAACCATTTATCATTTTCCTTCCACTTCACAATTATGTGTCACTTTATATCCCAATAAAATACATTTACGTTTTTGGTTGTAACATAAAACATGGAACATTTCAAGGGGTATGAATACTTTTTCCAGGCACTGTAACTGTAAATTGATGAGCTGTAAAGGCTTTTTAAAACATGAAATGTGGTGATTTTTTGGGCACCATAGTTTTTGGCGATATTGCGGGCGCACTCAATTTTAAGACATGAAAGGTTTGGTATCTATTTACTGAGTGCAACCTCATCTTTTATATTTTAACCAAAAAAACGAATATTATAGGGCGCGGTTCTGCATTAAAATTTATTTTATTATATTTTTTTCTGGAAAATTTGCGCTTAATAAACAGTTGTGCAAATATCATAAGACACAAAAATTTGCAATTATCACCTTTTTATTCTACAGGGCCTCTGCTTTAAGAAAATATAGAATGTTCTGGGGGGTTTAAGTAATTTTATTGCCCAAAAAAAAGTGAATTCTTGTAAATTTTATTGCCAAAACTTTTCCCGCACCCTGAACACGAATAAGGACGCTCACCTGTGTGAATTCTCTGGTGTTTAACAAGGTTTTCTTTCAGTGCAAAAGATTTCCCGCACTCTGAACACAAATAAGGACGCTCACCCGTGTGAATTCTCTGGTGTTTAACGAGGTTTCCTTTCTGTGTGAAAGATTTCCCGCACTCTGAACACAAATAGGGACGCTCACCTGTGTGACTTCTATGGTGTTTCAGAAGGTCTCCTTTATGATTGAAACCTTTCCCACACTCTGAGCAATAATAGGAATGGCGTTTCTCGTGTAGAAGAAGTTCTCCGTTTTCATTGAAGGATTTCCCACACAATGAAAAGGAATGCTCTGCTTCATTGCTAAACAAAGATTCCATGGGATTAGATGGATCTGTTGATCTCTCCATACTCTGAGATCTTAGATTTCTATCTGGAGTAACAGTTTGTAGTCCATCAGAAGATTCCTCAGGATTAGAGGGATCCATTGATCTCCCCAAATGGGAAGGTCTGGGATGTAGATTTGGAGTAACGGGATTTCCTCCTGGAGAACATTTCATGATGTCCTGATCTTCTGCACTATGATCTGTAGAGAGAGGAAATCAAATGTCCATCAGAGGTATTCCACACATCGCCCCCAAATGTGGGAAAACAATATTACAATGTTTCACATTTTCTTGATGTTTTCAATTCAAAGTCCTATTTGTTGGTTTGAGCTGCAGAGACGTCCCCTCCATCAGAGGTCCTCACCCTCCGTCCTCAAGTACCCCCAACAGGCCATGTTTTGGGAATTACCCTGAGACAAAATAGCTGCCAAAATACCAAGCCATTGACTCCGATTTAAAGTACCTGTGCAAGATAAAGGAAAACCTGCAAACATGGCCTGTTGGGGGTATTTGAGGACTGAGGTTGAGAACCACTGCCCTACATAACCCTCCAACTTCCAACAAGCCCCATTTTTTAGCAAACACAAAAGTAACAGCGAGAGGAACTCATGTGCCGTACTGTACTCCAAGAAAAGGGGCTTGGAAAGTCAAAAGCCTTATTTTCCGAATCGAACCGATGTCAGGAAAGCCGGTTGGATACATGCAGGTGCATAAGCCTAAGAACCGCTGCTCATGGCTGTGTAACGGGTGCGCGTTGGCACCAGATGGGCTATTTAACTGCACTACAGGGCGGCACCTGTGCACCAGATCACGTGTATATATACACTATATTGCCAAAAGTATTAGACACCCCTCCAAACTATTGGGTTCAGGTGTTCCAATCACCTTCATGGCCACAGGTGTATAAAATCAAGCACCTAGGCATGCAGACTGCTTTTAGGAGCTCAGTGAATTCAAGCGTGGTACCATGATAGGTTGCCACCTAAGTCCATCCATGAAATTTCCTGGTTAATAAATATTCCACAGTCAACTGTTATAACAGAGTGAAAGCAACTTGGAAAAATAGCAACTCAGACAAGAAAGTGGTAGGCCACCTAAAATGACAGAGCAGTTTTGGAGCAGCTAGGGCTTGATAGAAGAAACTTTAAGAACATTTTTACCCAAAGAGAGATGTAGGTTTCACTCAGGAGAAGACAACCATCACCTGAAGACATTTGCAAAAACTGAGGCTTGCTGGGAGTAGAAGGTTTTTTGTTCCAGTGTCCTGTTACCTGAAGGTAGCTGCATAGAACCCATGGTTAAAACGAAGTCCTGTGTCCTGTACTGTAGGATTAAGAAATGGACCTTCCTGCAACTGATTTATTGGAAACATGACAATGTGACAATGTGATGTTACAGGAATGGAGATGGACTTTTCATATGGTGTACAGTATCTCCTCCTCATTTGTTGTGAACATGACATTATATTGAGGAATGGAGATGGACCTTTCATATGGTGTACAGTATCTCCTCCTCATTTGTTGGGAACATGACATTATATTGAGGAATGGAGATGGACCTTTCATATGGTGTACAGTATCTCCTCCTCATTTGTTGGGAACATGACATTATATTGAGGAATGGAGATGGACCTTTCATATGGTGTACAGTATCTCCTCCTCATTTGTTGGGAACATGACATTATATACTATATGAAGAAGTAAAATGAAAATATGAATTCTCTCTGCATTTAATGTTTATGACTTACTTGTGTCCATATGTAGAGAAGATTCCTCCTGTTTACATTTCATAATCATCTCCCCCTCCTCCATAGACTGCTGATCTCCACTCACCAACCTCTCTTCTTCTTCTTCTTCTTTAGTCTCAATTTTGATGTCTTTCAGTTCTTCACCCTAAACCCCAGAGATGATAAAATATAACATCTGGAAACATTACTGCAAATAACAGGAGATTACATAGAAGAATATCCTATCATAGTTTAGAATCATTTTGAGTTCTAGTTGCTCAGTCAAACCTACCTGATGATGGTGGGGGATGGTGTGACCTTCCTGTGTGGAATCCGGGGAATACTGACGACCACCCTCCTCCATAGACTGCTGATCTCCATTTATAAATGTCTCGTCCTCTTCTACTTTAACTTCAACTTTTATGTCTTTCAATTCTTCACCCTAAACCCCAAAGTGAATAGCAAACATTTATGAAAAAGTTTAAGATTACATTTGAGGAATGGCATTTTTTTAGTTAGAATTTTTAGTCCTACCTGATGATGGTGAGGGATGGGGTGATCTTCTTGTGTGGAATCCCGGGAATACAGAGGACGGGGACATCTCTCTGGTGGGTTCCCATTACTGAATCCATCTGTAGGAAACACACACACTGACTGAATACATTGTTTCTATGTGTTTATCAGATGATGGGGATCTAGGTGGACCCTCCGTACTGCTCTCTCCTTTACAATAAAGTCTCCTCTTACCCGGTGATGTGAGGGGCGGCTGATTGTCCATCATGACGTCCTTGTAGAGATCCTTGTGTCCTTCTAAATACTCCCACTCCTCCATGGAGAAATAGACAGTGACATCCTGACACCTTATAGGAACCTGACACACACAATGATACAGTCACCATCCAGACACATCCCTTGTCTGTTATTGGATAATGTCCCAGAATTCCCAGAATTGGGGAGCTAAAACCAGGTGCTGCCAAATATCGTATAATTATTAATATCTGATCTGCAACACCGGTTCCCTTTCTGGTATGGGCTAATACACATAGTTTAGTATTTACAAAGGTAGGTGGGTGATTCATTAATAGAGATAAGAGTGATGTCATGTGACCTCCCAGAATCCCCCTCACCTCTCCGGTCAGGTCTGTGTTTTATTAATAGAGATAAAACTGATGTGATTGGCTCAGTGTTCTCTGTACAGCACTACGGTATCGGTCAGAGCTATATACAGGAATATAATCATTTTATTTATTAATGTTTTACAATAAGTGTGTATCATCATCTGTTGGAGATAAAAGACGTCACAGTGACCATGGAGGAAGAGGACGGACATGACGGGGGGTTACTGGGTGTAAATATAAAATAAGATCTTATTACCTCCTCTGCTGCCAGTTCCAGTAATGTCTTCTCTCTATTTCCTACCGTCTCACCTCTCTCCCGGAACTTCCTGTTTATATGTGACATCACTTCCTATTTTACTTCATGTGTTCCGTCAGACTAGAGGACCCGTCAGATTTCGTAACAGAAGTGACGTTCCATGACCGCCATCTTGGTACACCCCACACTCACCCACACTAAGCTTGCAGTCTGAAGTCGCCAAGCGGACATCTTTTTACACCCACCGAATTCTTGCATTTCACACTTGTTTTTACCACTAAACTGAGCTTATATAGTGAAATAGAGTATTTAGAAATCCGTGACACTGTTTTGATGTTAAATTTTTAAAAGCAGCGGCAAGCCTGCTGATCTCACATGTTTGCTTCTAAATATTCAACATCAAATCAGTGTCACAGATTTCGAAATACTCTATTTCACGACATAAGCTCAGTTTAGTGGTAAAAATAAGTGTGAAACGCAAGACGTCGGTGGGTGTAAAACAGTGTTGCCAACCATCAGTATTTTTACTGGCAGCCAGTAAAAAGCAAGCAATTTTCTCCTGCCAGTAAATGCCAGTAAAAAGAAAAGGTTGCCAGTAAAAAATATGGCTGTGACGCTCGGCCCGGAGCCAGCCGAGACCATACAAGTGCCTGCTACAGTGTGTTCGGGTGGCTCTGGTGGAGGCGGGGCCTGATCACGTCCTGTGATGTCATGGTGCAAGGGAGCCAAGCAGAGCAGCCAGAGCCTTCTGAGTGGGTCTGCGGAATGGGAGCAAGGCAGGCCAGGAGCAGGACTATCAGTGCTGCTTGGACTCGAGGGACCACCTGGCTTGGAGAGAGACTGTTACTGTGACTCTGGAGGGGACGTGTCGTGTTGGTAATCTGTACTGCTGCACACTGCTGTCAGTATCACTGTTATGGGTCCATTTCATGTGTGTGCCGCCCATTCTAATTTCTTGCCCTCCTGAGTTCTATCCCTGAGCTACTTATTTACTATATCGAAAATAAAATAAGAAATGTGTTTTTGCCTTATTATCTACCTTTAATACCATTGCTAATTACATATTATACTTGTTTGTAGCCTAAATAGTGAAATTTGTACTTAAAACTGTAATTTTTTAACTTTTGGAAATGCCAGTAAAAACTTGGCTGTGCCAGTAAATTTTGGGTGTCGTGTCAGGAAATTTCAATCTGTTAGGTTGGCAACACTGGTGTAAAAAGATGTCCACTTGGCGACTTCAGACTGCAGGCTTTCTGCGGCTGAGTGCGGGGTGTACCAAGATCGCCGTGACAGAACAACATTTCCGTTACAAGTTTTGATGGGTCGCCTAATCTGACGGGAACACCTGCTTACCTCTCCTATCACTTCCTGTCTGTTGTGTTCCACTGACAAGAAGTAAGATCGCCCCCTTGTAGAGAATATAAAAACTACAGAATACATTGGGGGGGTTTTTCATACTCTTATAGCCACTTCTTGGTGCATTTGTTAATTTCTTGTATACTTTAAACCAAAGGAATGGTTGATGTATCCCTCTCTCCTTCTCAAAAACGAACCCAAAATGATCAGTACTGTGATACATGGACAGCAGAGGGATAGGGGGAGATTGGTTCAGCGAGGGGGCATTTACTGCAACTGATCCCCTGTAGTTACCACCTGCAGCAGCTGAAAGCTGGCAAGCAGGGTGAGGAGGAAAAGTTGGCTTTCAGCTGCTTCAATGAAGAACTACAGGGGATCAGTTCCAGTAACCTTCCCAACCGGTATTATAGCCCCTTTCTCCTACCCAGTGAAGTGGGAACAGGTAATATAACCACCCAGGTGTACTCTTAGGTAATGTAGGATAACCTTAAATGACCCATTCAGATCTGAGAGACACCCATTGAAAACACACGCAAACAGTTGCTAAGTGTTTCAACAGTTGTCTGCTTTATTGAGCACAAAATACACGGTATTTATGCAGATGCAAAAGGAAAAAGGTAGGGGCTGGGAGGGACTTCCTGTATGTTATCAAAATAAGATACAAGTCATCTCTAGCAAACATCTGTTTCTATTCTGAAAATGCATATTCTCAATAACGTATTTTACAGTTAGGACAGGAAACTTATTCTTAGGCTCTGTCTTAAACCACAAGATAAAGTCTCTTGTAGGTGAGAAACAGATGTTTGCCTATAGATAAAGATATACTGTAGCCTGTGTCTTACAGAAACAGGAAGCTTGTTCCTGGAAATGGCTTAACCACAAAAAAACTGTCAAACTCTTAATTCTATGTAAAACAGAGATGAGTCTTGCTACAAACTCATATATACATATTTATCAAAACATAGGGAAATCTAGAAAGAATTGTTTTATACATTCTCTTACACCCAGGATCCCTTTTACCCTGCTGTCCAGCTTCCCAGGTCCCCCTGTTAAACTGATGGGGCCAGTGCCCCATACAGGAAGTCCAGCTGTAACCCCTTATCAGCAGCCCTGAATATGGGTACTCTAGTGCATGTGTAATGGAGATGTCCCAAATTAGCAGCTGAAAGCTGGCAAGAGGGCGAGGAGGAGAAGTTAACTTTCAGCTGCTTCAGAGGAGAATTACAGGGGATTGGCTCCAGTAACTGCCCCCCCAATCGCACTTATAGCCCCTTCCCTTTTTGCTCACCCGCTTCTTCTTCTTACCCCAGAAAATTGATCTTCCCAAAGTTAACTATGCCCTATCCCCCAACTTTTCCACAATGGTTGCATTTACTGGAACTGACCCCTTGTATTTCCCACCTGCAGCAGCTGAAAGCTTGCAAGAGGGCAAGGAGGAGACGAAGTTGGCTTTCAGCTGCTTTAATGGAGAACTACAGGGAATTGGTTCCAGTAACTGCCAACCCTTCCAACAGCGCCTATAGCCCCTTCCTCCTACCCAGGATCCTCATCACCCTGCTGGTCAGCTGCCCAGGTCCACCTGTTGAACTGATGAGTCCGGGCCCCGTACAGGAAGGCCAGCGGTACCCCCTTATCAGCAGACCTGAATACGGATACTCTATTGCATAGGTTATGGAGATGTCCTAAATTATTTTGATACTGGACAGCTGTCTTTCAAACTCTTTCTGATCTTTGCTCAATTCAAATAACCCCTGACCCCAAATGAGCTCTTCTGGGCATACTCCCAGATGATTGGCCATCTTCTACACAGAAAACTTTGCTCACCCGCTTCTTCTTCTTATCCCAGAAAATTGATCTTCCCAAACATTGACTATCCCCTAAACCCCAACTTTTCCACAATGGTGGCATTTGCTGGAACTGATCCCTTGTGGTTCCCACCTGCAGCAGCTGAAAGCTTGCAAGAGGGTGAGGAGGAGAAGTTGGCTTTCAGCTATTTTAATAGAGAACTACAGGGGATTGGTTCCAGTAACTGCCAACCCTCCCAACCGCACCTATAGCCCCTTCCACCTACCCAGGATCCCCATCACCCTACTGGTCAGCTACTCGGGTCCCCCTGTTGAACTGATAGGTCCGGGTCCTGTACAGGAGGGTCAGCAGCCCTGATTACGGGAACTCTAATGCATACGTTATGGAGATGTCCCAAATTATTTTGATACTGGACAGCGGTCTTTTAAACACTTTCAGGTCTTTGCTAGAACCAAATAACCCCTGACCCCGAATGAGCTCTTCTGGGCATACTCCCGGATGATTGGCCATCTTCTACACAGAATTTTGCTCACCCACTTCTTGTTCTTATCCCAGAACTTTGATAGCTCAATGTTGGCTATCCCTTAACCCCGCCAACTTTTGCACAATGGTGCAATGCAGTAAATACTGACCTGGAAACAGAATACAGCAGAATAGAATAGAAAAGAAAATAGAAAAAAACAGACTAGAACAGAATAGAATAAAACAGAATAGAACAGAATAAAACAAATTAGACAGTAGAACAAAAAAGAACAGAATAGAATAAAACAGAATAGAATAGAAAATTAAAGAATAGAATAGAATAACACAAAATAGACAGTAGAACAAAAAAGAATAGAACACAATAGAATAAAACAGAATAGAGTAGAATAGCAATTAATCTTTCCAACGTTGGCTTTCCCCTAACCCGCTAACTCCCGGATGATTGGCCATTTTCTTTTTTTTTTTTTTCATTTTCCTTTAAAGAAATCAAAAGGTGAGTTATATACCCAATTATTTTGTTTGTGAATCATATACCAAATTTTTAGTGCATTACGTGTCATTTTGTGTTCACTCCCAATGCCCTGTATTGTGGGGGGTTCCATATTATACTTCTTAATTGTGTACTACTCTTTTCATTTTCTAAGTTAACCCACCCTTTTTCATTTTTCCCCCTTCACCCATTCCACTATGCGTGTAAGCGCCACTGTGTTACAGTACTTTTTAAGATCTGGAAAGGCTAAACCCCCTTGTTTTTTTCCCCTTTCCTAATACCGAAGATGCTATTCTCGGTCTTTTATTTTGCCATATAAACTTTGTTATTATAGTTTTTAAAGCTTTAAAAAATGGTTGCGGAAGTGATAGAGGCAGCATTGTGGAACTTATATAAGATTTTCGGGACCAGTACCATCTTTACCGTGTTGATATGCCCTTGCCATGATAGGGGTCTTGTTGATTTTTTTTATTTCATTCTTAATTTCATCTAACAAAGGGATAAAGTTTATTAAATATATTTTACGTAGGGAAGTAGTTAGTCTGATTCCTAAGTATTTTAAATCCTTCCTCCATGGGAAGTGGAATTCTTTTTGCAGATTAACTTCTTCCTGTCTACTTATATTTATATTAAGGATCTCGAATTTACTAAGATTGATTTTAAAGTTTGATATTTCACCATACTGCTTTAATATCTTTAATAAATTTGGCATTGTGATCCTAGGATTTGAAATATAAAACAACACATCATCAGCAAAAGCTGCCAGCTTATGCTCTTCCTCCCCAATCTTGATCCCTTTAATATCGGGGTTATTGCGTATTGAAGCAAGAAGGGGTTCTAGGGTCAGCACAAACAGGAGTGGAGGCAGAGGACACCCATGTCTAGTTCCGTTTTCCATTTCCAAAGAAGAGGACGACACGCCGTTCACTTTTACGGAGGCCGACGGATGGTTATACAGTACTTTGATCCATTGGATCATTCTTGGGCCAAAGCCCAAGACATCCTTTTTTTTATAAATTAATCTTTATTGAAATTTTTTTTCATATATAATACACAAGATTTATATATATATATATAGATATATATATATATATCTATATATATATATATATATATGTGTCTTTGATACATCCTCTTAATTCAAGTCCCCTTCCCCCCCCCCCCCCTCTCCCAATCCCGATTTGTTATGCTCGTTTCCATCTCTTTCATTTCTTCTGTCTATTTCTATCATTCCCTGCCTGTATTTCTCTGATGTCTTAAAAACTTTCCATTTCTCCCAGATTGCTCTATAACTTTCCTCCCGTCCCTCCTCTCTGCTGCATAGCTATTCCATATTGCCAATATGGTCGACTCTTTGTAGCCATTCTTTTATACTTGGTTTCCCGATGTACAACCATTTTTTGGAATAAGTCCTTTTGCTGCGTTAAGTATTAACGGGACCAAAGTTTTCTTGTATTGTTTTCTTGTTTTGTTTGTCCCATGAAACAAACAGTTCCAGGGGTTTTGTGGAATCTTCTCCCCGGTTATCCCCTCAATATATTCTAAGATTTCTTGCCAATACTCTTTTATTTTCGGGCACACCATATATGTAACGTCGTTCCTGTTTGTTTACAGTTCCTCCAACACTGAGAGGACTTATTTGGTTGTAATTTATTAATTTTCTCAACGTACCATAAACGTATAATTTGCCTCTACAGTAGTTATATCAGATGCATAATTATGTACTGCTCCTATCATTTGTGCTTCATCTAATTTTATACCCAAATCTTGTTCCCATTTTCTTATGAAGTGTAAAGTCCCCTTTTGTTCTAATTATGTTAGTATTCCATACATTTTGGATATTCCATTCTTTAAAGGTGTTTTAAAAGCCTAAGACTTCCAACGTTTGTATCATAAGTCCCCAGTCTACCCTGTTGAATGCTTTTTCAGCATCAATCGACAGGAATAGACCTGGGGACTTACTAGTCTTGATAGTCTGAAGGAGGAGCAACGTTCTCACACCACTGTCCCTTCCTTCTCTCCCTGGGATGAACCCAACCTGGTCAGGGTGAACCAGATCGGTCATCCACTCCTTCAGCCTAGTCGCTAATACCTTAGCGTATAATTTGGTGTCCGCGTTCAATAAGGCTATTGGCCTATAACGTGAACAAAGCGTACCATCCTTCTAATCCTTTAGGATGACCGTTATTGACGCTAACAAAGCCTCCCCACCCATCTCATTTTTTGCTTCCAGACCATTCATATATTGACATAGCTTTGGGACTAAAATCTCTTCATACTTTTACAGGTAATGAGTCGTAAATTTGTCTGGTCCTGGGCTTTTTCCCAGGGCTGATTCTTTTATTGCTTTATGGATTTCCTCCTCTGTTATGGGCTCATCGAATATGGACCTGTCGCTTTCTGATAGATAAGGCAATCTAGCATTTTTTAGAAATTCTTTGATCTTCTCTGTTTTCTCTTTTTCCTGTTGTCCTTTATTGT
The DNA here is from genome assembly GCF_042186555.1 of Aquarana catesbeiana. Lineage (NCBI taxonomy): Eukaryota > Metazoa > Chordata > Amphibia > Anura > Ranidae > Aquarana > Aquarana catesbeiana. The sequence continues at coordinate 307,271,468 of NC_133331.1, forward strand.
TTTTTACAGAATAGAGGGCCCCATAATAGCTCCTGAACACTTTCTCATTGGTTGTATATATAATTTCCCCATTCTTATTTTGAATCTTTTCTATAAAATGTAATGCTCTTTTCTTAACATTTTCGCTAGTTTACTTGCTTTATTTCCCCAATGGTATCTTTCTTTTACTATTCTGTTAAATGTCCTTTTTGACTCCTGTTCCATAATATCCTTAAGTTCGTCTCTCTTATATCTCCTGGTGTTGTCCTTTTGTATTTTTTGTGTCCTTGTTCTAATCTATGTATCTCTTCTATTAGGGTATTCATTCTTTTAATTCTCTCTTTTTTTTCCTCCTCACCTATAGAGATAAGGATACCCCTAATTTAGGCTTTATGGGCCTCCCACAGGGTAGCTTCTGAAATTTCCCCTGTGTCGTTAATTAAAAAGTATTGTTCTATTTCTTTATTAACCACTTCTGCTACTTTCTCATCTTTTAAAAGGGCTTCATTCAGTCGCCATGAATACTGTTGTCTTTGGGTCCCTGGTATCTTCATCCTCATTGACACAGGAGAGTGATCAGATAGCGTAGATATTTCTATATTTGTTGCAGTTACCCACACCGGTTACCCACCCCAATAACCTATGGTCCACCATTATATAGTTCAGCCTCGAGTATGTCTCGTGTACAGGGGAGTAAAATGTATACCGTATATACTTGAGTATAAGCTGACCCGAATATAAACCGAGGCACCTAATTTTACCACAAAAAAAACTGGGAAAACTTATTGACTCGAGTATAAGCCTAGGGTGAGAAATGTGTAGCTACTGTAAGTGGAAAAGAGGGTCAACAATGCCCATTTGCAGCCTCACTGTGCCCATTTGCATGCCTCACTGTGCCCATTTGCAGCCATAGGTCCCCAAACTTCAAACTCTGTAGTTAAGGGTTCCTAGATGCCCCCTAGTTGCAGCCAAAACTTGGGGTCTCTAAACCCGAAATGACATTGCTGCAGATGGACACAGTTGACCGATTTTGGGGCCCCCGTATCTCAGGGGCCACTTGGTGCTAGGAAGCCCAAATCTGGTGTGAAAACCTAGTGGAACTAGCACTACAACATATCCAAAGCTGGGGTTCCTAGCACCAAGTGACTCCGAGATACGGGTCCCCAAAGTCGGTTCGGAAAATGTCAAGCACTTTTCTGCAGCAGAGAATGACATTTTCCGAACTGACTTTGGGGCCCCGTATCTCGGGGCCACTTGGTGCTAGGAACCCCAGCTATATGGATATGTTATAGTTCTAGTTCCACTGGGTTGGCACACCAAATCTGGAGTTCCTAGCACCAAGTGGCCCTGAGATACGGGGCCCCAAAGTCAGTTCATTAAATGTCATTCTCTGCTGCAGAAAAGTGCTTAACTTGAGTATAAGCCGAGGGGGGCATTTTCAGCACACAAAAAAAGTGCTGAAAAACTCGGCTTATACTCGAGTATATACGGTAATCTTGTGTCTTCGGGTGCTGTACCCTCCACACATCCATCAATTGACACTGGTGCATTTGCTGCTTTATCATTTTTAACAGGACATTTTTTGTCCCCTGCACACGGGACGTGCTTTCCAAAGTCGGGTCCATACAAAAGTTCAGATCTCCAGTCAATATCACGTCCCCCGTCTTAAAGTCCATTAACTTTCCCATGACCTGTTTCAAGAACTTCATGGGGTTCCTATTGGGACAATAAATATTTGCCAATGTACATGTCATTTCCCCCAGTCTACCCTTCAAAAAGGGGGTATCAACCGTCATCTTCTACACAGAGAATTTTGCTCACCCACTTCTTGTCCTTATCCCAGAAAATTGATATCCTGATGTTGGCTATCCCTTAACCCAACCAACTTTTACACAATGGTACAATGCAGTAAATACTGTCCTGGAAACAGAATAGAATAGAAAATAAAAGACAATAATAGAACAGACTATAATAAAACAGAATAGAACAAAATAGAATAGACTAAAACAAAATAGAACAGAATAAAACAGAATAGACAATAAATAGAAAAAAAAACTGAATATAATAAGACAGAAAAGAACAGAATATAACAGAATAGAATAGAAAAACAATAAATATAATAAATAATATAAAACAGAATAAAATAAAGACAAATAGAAAAGAATACAACAGAATAGAAAATAAAACAATAGAACAAAACAGAATAAAACAAATTAGAATACAGTAGAAAATAAAAGAATATACCAGAATAGAATAAAACAGAATAGAAATTGATGTTCCCAACGCTGGCTGTCCCCTAACATGCTAACTTTTGAACAATGATACAATGCAGTAAATACTGTCCTGGAAACATAATATAGCTATGGATATGTTGTAGTGCTAGTTCCACTGGGTTTTCACACCAAATTTGGGGTTCCTAGCACCAAGTGGCCCCGAGATACGGGGCCCCAATATCGGTCAACTGTGTCCATCTGCAGCAATGGAATAGAGCAGAATAGAATAGAAAATAAAAGAAAATAATAGAACTGAATATAATAAAACAGAATAGAATAGAAAATAAAAGAATACAATAAAACAGAATAGAATAGAAAAACTTGCTTACCAACACAGGATGTCCAATTTTTTTTTTTAATAATAATGGTCTCCATACAACTTGGATAGAGGTTCTCTGTCCTATATGCCCACATCCTGAATGGCACATATGGAACAAAATAATTTTTGTAGCAGTGGACTTTTTTTTGAGGCATATAGTAAATAGCATCACACAAAAATATATTTATAAAATCATAAAGTTTATTATACAAATGTAAAACAAAACGTGTATAGCACCATATCCAATATTTCTGAGGTAGGGTTTACAGATCTTTTTTTTTCCATTTCAACATTTATCTCAACGCGTTTCGAGTAGTCAAACATCTTCATCAGGATCACATGTAAACAGTAGCCATATAAGGGAACCCGATAGCATAAAATCACAGGGTTTGCTGGAATAAGGGTTCTCTAATCCAGGAGGTGGAATGCGGTGGAAGGCAAGATGGCCATTAAAAAATACACTATACTACAGAAAGTATTGGCATCCCAGTCTTAGTCCATAGGGTTCAATATTGAGTTGGCCCACCCTTTGCAGCTATAACAGCTTCAACTCTTCTGGGAAGGCTGTCCACAAGGTTTAGGAGTGTGTCTATGGGAATGTTTGACCATTCTTCCAGAAGCGTACTTGTGAGGTCAGGCACTGATGTTGGATGAGAAGGCCTGGCTCGCAGTCTCTGCTCCAGTTCATTGCAAAGGTGTTCTATTGGGTTGAGGTTCGGACTCTGTGCAGGCCAGTCAAGTTTCTCCACCGCAAACTGGCTCATCCATGTCTTTATGGACCTTGCTTTGTACACTGGTCCAAATCATTATGGTGTGGGGTTTGTTTTTCAGGGGTTGAGCTTGGCCCCTTAGTTCCAGTGAAGGGAACTCTTAAGGAGGTGGGGAAAAAGACTGCGCTAAATTAGAACACAAGCTGCTAACACTCAAACATACAAAGTTCAAAGTGAAAAATATAAAATTAGTGTAGCGCTACTAAAAAGTGAAAATAAATCACAAAAAATGGAAAATAAATAACACATCTAAAAAGAAAACCAAAAAACAATATAAATTGGCTATGCTGAATATAACCCAGTGAGGGTGTGAGAAAGAATGTCCACAGAAAAGTGTCCACAGTGTAAGGCTTGTCTGTAGTCAATGACAGCGGAACTCAAGATATAAATGGGTACTCTTACCAGCTGTGATGGACCCCAAATGCCATACGAGGGATCAGACAGGCTTTGGATCTTATATTGTGGGTGTTTACCATCTGAACTTTTATTCTTAATAAACCTCATTGGTTTTTGACCTGCACCATTGGAGTCCTTCTCCTTCCTTCTGCTTTACATGATCATTCCCTGGAGCCCTCACGGAACATCGTTGAAGACGGCTATTTAACAGGGGAGTACTTGAAGCCTTCACAGTCCAGGAGCTGAGGATACCACCTTGAACGGGTTCTTCAATCTGTGTCCAGTATCTGAGCGACATCTGATGAGGCTTGTCTGTAGTCAACAACAGCGGAACTCAAGATATAAATGGGTACTCTTACCGGCTGCGATGGACCCCAAATGCCATACGACAGAGGGATCAGACAGGCTTTGGATCTTATATTGTGGGTGTTTACCATCTGAACTTTTATTCTTAATAAACCTCATTGGTTTTTGACCTGCACCATTGGAGTCCTTCTCCTTCCTTCTGCTTTACATGATCATTCCCTGGAGCCCTCACGGAACATCGTTGAAGACGGCTATTTAACAGGGGAGTACTTGAAGCCTTCACAGTCCAGGAGCTGAGGATACCACCTTGAACGGGTTCTTCCATCTGTGTCCAGTATCTGAGCGACATCTGATGAGGCTTGTCTGTAGTCAACAACAGCGGAACTCAAGATATAAATGGGTACTCTTACCGGCTGCGATGGACCCCAAATGCCATACGACAGAGGGATCAGACAGGCTTTGGATCTTATATTGTGGGTGTTTACCATCTGAACTTTTATTCTTAATAAACCTCATTGGTTTTTGACCTGCACCATTGGAGTCCTTCTCCTTCCTTCTGCTTTACATGATCATTCCCTGGAGCCCTCACGGAATATCGTTGAAGACGGCTATTTAACAGGGGAGTACTTGAAGCCTTCACAGTCCAGGAGCTGAGGATACCACCTTGAACGGGTTCTTCCATCTGTGTCCAGTATCTGAGCGACATCTGATGAGGCTTGTCTGTAGTCAACAACAGCGGAACTCAAGATATAAATGGGTACTCTTACCGGCTGCGATGGACCCCAAATGCCATACAACAGAGGGATCAGACAGGCTTGGGATCTTATATTATGTATATCAGATGTTGTTGTATTCATCAGATGTCGCTCAGATACTGGACACAGATGGAAGAACCCGTTCAAGGTGGTATCCTCAGCTCCTGGACCGTGAAGGCTCCAAGTACTCCCCTGTTGAATAGCCGTCTTCAACGAAGTTTCGTGAGGGCTCCAGGGAACGATCATGTAAAGCAGAAGGAAGGAGAAGGACTCCAATGGTGCAGGTCAAAAACCAATGAGGTTTATTAAAGTGGAGTTCCACCCACTTTTACATCTCTTCAGCATCCCTCACTAAATTGCGCACTGTAAACGAATTGGATATTTTTTTTTTTTTTTTCCTCAGCACCTCTTGTATATCTGCTGTATTCATTTTTCACTTCCTCCTCCCTGGTCGTGGCCCATCGCATCATTTCCTGTTTGCAATGGGAAGGGGCGGCAACTTCCTCTGACAGAAAATATAGAATGTTCCGGGGGGGTTCAAGTAATTTTATTGCCAAAAATTAAGATTTTTACATGTGTGCTAGAAAACAAATAAAAAAAATTGCTCTGGAGGCGAACTGGATAAAATAAAATAGAATAAAAAATGTTTGCCCCGCCCCCAACACACCAGTCTGAACATGAAAACAGTTGTTAGCCCGTGTGAGTTTTCTGGTGAGCAACAAGTGAATTCCTGTACTTAAAACTTTTCCCGCACTCTGAACACGAATAAGGACGCTCACCCGTGTGAATTCTCTGGTGTTTAACAAGGTTTCCTTTCTGTGTGAAAGATTTCCCGCACTCTGAACATGAATAAGGACGTTCGCCTGTGTGACTTCTCTGGTGTGTAAGAAGTAATTTTTTCTGAGTAAAACATTTCCCGCACTCTGAACAGGAAAAGGGACGTTCACCTGTGTGTATTCTCTGATGTTTCAGAAGGCCTCGTTTCTCAATGAAACATTTCCCGCACTCTGAACATGAATACGGACGTTCGCCTGTGTGACTTCTCTGGTGTGTAAGAAGTAATTTTCTCTGAGTAAAACATTTCCCACACTCTGAACAGGAAAAGGGACGTTCACCGGTGTGTATTCTCTGATGTTTCACAAGGCCTTGTTTCTCAATGAAACATTTCCCGCACTCTGAACATGAATACGGACGTTCACCTGTGTGAGTTTTCTGGTGTCTAACAAGTCTACTTCTTAGGATAAAGCATTTCCCGCACTCTGAACATAAATAAGGATGTTCACCTGTGTGAGTTTTCTGGTGTCTAACAAGTCTACTTCTTAGGATAAAACAGTTCCCGCACTCTGAACATGAATAGGGACGCTCACCCGTGTGAATTGTTTTGTGCTTATGCAGGTTTACTTTCTGATTGAAACATTTCCCGCACTCTGAACATGAATAAGGACGCTCTCCTGTGTGACATCTCTGGTGTTTAAGAAGGTCTCCTTTCTGAATGAAACATTTCCCGCACTCTGAACACGCATGGGGACGCTCACCCGTGTGACTTCTCTGGTGTTTAAGAAGGGTTCCTTTCTGAATGAAACATTTCCCGCACTCTGAACATGTGTAGGGACGCTCCCCTGTGTGACTTCTCTGGTGTATAAGAAGTTTTCCTTTCTCAATGAAACACTTCCCGCACTCTGAACATGCATAGGGACGCTCACCTGTGTGACTTCTCTGGTGTATAAGAAGTTTTTCTTTCTCAACGAAACATTTCCCACACTCTGAACATGAGAATGGACGCTCACCCGTGTGACTTCTCTGGTGTTTAAGAAGGGTTCCTTTCCGACTGAAGCATTTGCCACACTCTGAACATAAATTGGGGCGCTCACCCGTGTGACTTCTCTGGTGTTTCAGAAGGTCTCCTTTATGAATGAAACCTTTCCCGCACTCGGAGCATGAATAGGAATGGCGTTTCTCGTGTAGAAGAAGTTCTCTGTTTTCATTGAAGGATTTCCCACACGATGAAAATGAATGCTCTCCTTCATTGCTAAACGAAGATTCCATGGGATTAGATGGATCTGTTGATCTCTCCATACTCGGAGATCTTAGATTTCTATCTGGAGTAACAGTTTGTAGTCCATCAGAAGATTCCTCAGGATTAGAGGGATCCATTGATCTCCCCAATTGGGAAGGTCTGGGATGTAGATTTGGAGTAACGGGATTTCCTCCTGGAGAACATTTCATGATGTCCTGATCTTCTGCACTATGATCTGTAGAGAGAGGAAATCAAATGTCCATCAGAGGTATTCCACACATCGCCCCCAAATGTGGGAAAACAATATTACAATGTTTCACATTTTCTTGAGGTTTTGAATTCAAAGTCCTATTTGTTGGTTTGAGCTGCAGAGACGTCCCCTCCATCAGAGGTCCTCACCCTCCGTCCTCAAGTACCCCCAACAGGCCATGTTTTGGGAATTACTCTAATGCCGTGTACACACGAGCGGACTTTCAACGGACTGAACTCCAAAGGACTTTTTGACGGACTTTCGACGGAGTTCCGACGCAACGGACTTGCCTACACACGATCACACCAAAGTCCGACTGATTCGAAAGGTGATGACGTACCACCGGACTAAAATAAGGAAGTTCGTAGCCAATAGCTTCCCTTGCTTCACTGTTCGTCCGTCGGACTAGCATACAGACGAACTGATTTTTCGACCGGACTCAAGTCCGTCGGAAAGATTTGAAACATGTTCTATTTCTAAAGTCTGTCTGATTTTTCAACAGCAAAGGTCAGTTGAAGCCCACACACGATCAAATTGTCCGGCGGATTCGTTCCGTCGGATCTTTGCTGTCGAAAAGTCCGGTCGTGTGTACATGGCATTAGACAAAATAGCTGCCAAAATACCAAGCCTTTGACTCTGATTTAAAGCACCTGTGCAAGATAAAGGAAAACCTGCAAACATGGCCTGTTGGGGGTACTTGAGGACTGAGATTGAGAACCACTGCCCTATGTAGCGCTGACCCCCGAAGGAGCTGCTGAATTATTTGGGCCTGTACTCTGCTTTGTTTCCCCTTTGAATATCTCAGTCCCCCTGACACAGCTGTGGTGTAATGGTGTGCAGTTAGAACGAAATCACAAAGACAAGTCCACGATACTCAATATACCTGTTTGTAGCTACCTTACCCTCCTCTTGGCTGGTGATGAAGAGGAAAACAACACTCACACAGTTGTACTTGAATAATAACCGTATTTACTGTAGTTGTATTAGAAGGGTTAAACTACAATGGTTGTACTGTGAGACCAACATAGTCTGACGGACAACTAAACTTTACAAAGGTACAATACAGGTGTATAATGTCTGAAGTAATATATGAGAGGTATAACAAAGTAAATAGGATACCGTCAGAGTGAGTGTATCTCACTCTAAGCACTGTCCTATTTCCTGCGTGTTTAAGGCTGTACTAAATCAAATGTTGACTCGATTTAGTATAATACAACACTAGGGAGCTCCCTCCTGTAACATCAAACCACCTTGATATAGTAAAATAACCCAAGGCCTTATGTGTTACTTAACAGTCCTTCTTTATCTTCTTTTCTTCTGCTAGCAACAAGGTAATTTTGTAATCCAAGAGTTAATGATTCCTTGACAAAGTAACCTGATGTATAAAGCAAAGTCCTGATGCAGAAGAGCTATAACTAACTTTGATGCAGTGACTTAGTGTTGAATCCTCTTGACTTTGCTTGTGGTACTACAGGTCCCAGGAACTCTATCTTGTATAAACTGATGTATGAAAGTGCGTCAAAAACTTGTGGGCCTCAGCCCTCTCACCCAACCAGGACAATGCTGTCAGGAGACTCCGCTCTGATGTGCAGGGTTCTTTCTCCGCAGTATCTCAGTTCTTTCACTGTGGCCACGCCGCCACACTGTACCACTTCACAGACAACCAGGAGTCCTCGGTTACCTCCTTCAAGGGTCTCGGGCTCGATCACACTGCTGCTTCAGCACGCTGTGATGTAAGGCTGGATCAAAGCTGCTCACAGACGACCGGGAGTCCTCGGTTACCTCCTTCAAGGGTCTCTGGATGGTCACTCTGCTGCTCCAGCATGCAGTGATGTAAGGCAGGATCGCTGGCTGCTGTTCCGCTCCGCACAGGGTAGGCCACACTGGGCTGGGGACCTCACACAGATCCTCCCAGGCTGGCCATGTGTCTCCAAGAGCGCTAAGATGGCCGCTCCCAGCCCTTTTATAATCTTCCCACAATGTGGGTTAAGTTAATGTCCAGATGTAAACAAACAAAAACTTCCAGGTCAAACTCCTGAACAGTAAAAATAAACTAAAGATTCAGTCCTTGTGTACTTTGGCCACTAGATGGCGCCAGAGGATAAGATATAACATTAACATTAAGTTACATCAAAAATGTGTCCCCGCTACACACTCCCCCTGCTTGAACTCTTTGGTCCCCAAAGAGATGCAAAATTTTGTTTCTGTAACACATTTTTGATTCTACACGGTTACATAACACTGACAGAGGAGCCTCCCACCAATTCTCAGGTGATGGGGAGCTGTTCTGTGTACATACTGCTGACACCTCGGTGTCTGATACAGGTGTGTCAAGGGGTGAGTTAGGGTTACCTCTCACCAAATCTGTGGTGAGAAGGTCAGGCTCTCTTGACAACCCTTGAGGGTTGAGAACAACTTCTGTGAAACTCTCATACAACACATCACAGGTTGGTCTCTTGAGTTTGGAAATGACTCTTGGTTTCCTCTGATTCACTGTTTTAGACACAGTAGACTCACTTGTCTTCTCTTTCCGCTCAACCACTTCTGCCTCCTGCAGGTAGGTTTCTTCCACTTCTGTTTTGGATTTTTCTCCATCACCTGTAGAAAAAGTAGACGCTTCCAACTCTTCTTTTGGCAGTGACGGTAGAGGGTCACATCTGGGGACAACAGGGGCTAACAACCGCTTCACCAGGTCTGTGTTGGTCCAACAATCAACAAACTTCCTGAGGACCCTGACAGCCAAGGACAGACGATGGCCAGTGTCTCAAAGTTCTGAGGCTTCCCATCCTTCAACGGATCACACGACAACTTGACCCGCAGACATCCATCACAAGGGTAATCTTCTGCTTGAATACCCTGAACCTTTAAGTCTTTCAGCTTCTTCAGGGACAGGTATGACAAGTACCTCTTGTAAAAGTCTCTGGTCATCAGGGTAACCTGGGCACCTGTATCAAGGACGGTTCTGGTGTAGATCACTTCAACCAGAACAGGCACTACAGGCAGAGGGCCCACCAACTGGACAGGAGGCCTGTTGGGAACATCTGGAGCAGACAATTCGTTTGATGGAACATGTGCTCCCCTCAGCTTCCTGCGTTGAGAGTGCCGTCTCTGGCGTTGTTTTGAAGGCCGATGAGCATTCCTCACTGAGACGACATAAACTGCAGGTGTTCTGTATTGTTCTCTTTCGGATTCAGAGAAATTTCTTCTTGAAGGCCCAGATCTTCTCTGAGGTCCAAGCCTGTCTTCTGTCTCCCCTCGTGGACTAGGACATACTCGCTGGTAGTGGCCTACACCTCCACAGTGCCGACAGACGTCTTGATTCGTAGCTTTCTGGCCGGACATCCCAGTAAGTTCTGCCATCAATTTGTTCATCATCTCCGTCATCTGAGACACCTGTAGCCTCAATACGGCTATCTCTGAATCTCTATCAGTTGTGCTGGCCACTCTGACTTCAACCACAGATCCAGACTTTTGACTCTTCTTCTTTTCCCTCTCCATCTCCAGGTTGGCTGCCTCATTAGTTCCTTCTATGAGCGCCTCATCTGAAATGAAGGGATCTTCCAAATACTGCCGTAGTTGGAACTTGATGTAATCACTCCTCAGTCCTGTAGCCACGGACCTCAAAAATTTCTTCTGGATCAGTTCAACCCTGAAGTGTTCATCCGAGTCTTCTCTTTCTGAGGCAAACAACAGTCGGTCCTTCAACTCGATAGCTCTGAACAAGAAATTCTGGGGAGTTTCTCTACTATCTTGTGCGAGATTTATTAATTGGTGGTACCGTTCAGAAGCATTTTCCTCCTTGTAGTGGCTCTTTAATATTCTCCTGAGTTGCACTAGGGTCAGGCCATTCTTCATTTCCAGCATCCCTCTGAGATTTAGGCCAGGAATGATGGCTTTCACTACAGCTCCCACGATCTCAGATTCAGGATACCCTCTGTGGGATCCCTCTTCGATCTGACGCATAAGGTTTGTGTAGGACAGCTTGTTTTTCTGTTCCCTCTCACCTATCTGACCCTCAATCTTGAAGTCCTTCCTGATCGTCACCTCTGGCAAGTTACCATAGGGAAGTCTCTGCATAGTGGAAAGAGGTCTTGGCTTTGAATGCCTGTCATTTGAATCCTTGCATATAGTACTTAGCTCGCTGATCCGCTCCTCAATCACTCTAGAGGCTTCCTGGAGCTTCTTCTGTATATTGTGAGGTTGTTGCTCTGACTGTGAACTCCTCCCATGGACTCCAACTATCTTAATAGCTGCCCTTTCCTTATTGGGAGGGGACCCTCTGCCACTTTCCTTTGGGGTAGACTGGAGACTGAGCTCTTGCTGAGTGAGCTCTGTCTCCCCCTGCTTGGCAGGATGTGTCAGGTAGAGTTCAGTTCTATCAGGCAGTCTCACACTGGTGCCTTGAAAATATCAGCGACCCCCTTCCTCCATTCCGATAAGGTATAAGTGTGGGAGGCCCCAGGGTATGGCCTCACAGCTATCACCCAGGCCTTCTTCTCTGAGGATAGTTCTCACACCACTTCTTCCACCTGTTTTTCCTCCCATCCTTACCCAGGGAGTTCCAATTGCCACGCTCGCTTCTGAGCGTGCGCCTTTGGCTTCTCACCACTGCACCACAGTGACGGGGTCCATTCTGGTGCCTTTTGGGGTATCTGGTGGGGTCAATTGCAGAGTCACAGTATCCCGGACGAGCCCTCACATGTAGCACTGACCCCCGAAGGAGCTGCTGAATTATTTGGGCCTGTACTCTGCTTTGTTTCCCCTTTGAATATCTCAGTCCCCCTGACACAGCTGTGGTGTAATAGTGTGCAGTTAGAACAAAATCACAAAGACAAGTCAACGATACTCAATATACCTGTTTGTAGTTACTTTACCCTCCTCTTGGCTGGTGTTGAAGAGGAAAACAACACTCACACAGTTGTACTTGAATAATAACCGTATTTACTGTAGTTGTATTAGAAGGGTTAAAATACAATGGTTGTACTGTCAGACCAACATAGTCTGATGGACAACTAAACTTTACAAAAGGTACAATACAGGTGTATAATGTCTGAAGTAATATATGAGAGGTATAACAAAGTAAATAGGATACCGTCAGAGTGAGTGTATCTCACTCTAAGCACTGTCCTATTTCCTGCGCGCTTAAGACTGTACTAAATCAAATGTTGACTCGATTTAGTATAATACAACACTAGGGAGCTCCCTCCTGTAACATCACACCACCCTGATATAGTAAAATAACCCAAGGCCTTATGTGTTACTTAACAGTCCTTCTTTATCTTCTTTTCTTCTGCTAGCAACAAGGTAATTTTGTAATCCAAGAGTTAATGATTCCTCGACAAAGTAACCTGATGTATAAAGCAAAGTCCTGATGCAGCAGAGCTATAACTAACTTTGATGCAGTGACTTAGTGTTGAATCCTCTTGACTTTGCTTGTGGTACTACAGGTCCCAGCAACACTATCTTGTATAAACTGATGTATGAAAGTGCGTCAAAAACTTGTGGGCCTCAGCCCTCTCACCCAACCAGGACAATGCTGTCAGGAGACTCCGCTCTGATGTGCAGGGTTCTTTCTCCGCAGTATCTCAGTTCTTTCACTGTGGCCACGCCGTCACGCTGTAAAACTTCACAGATGACCAGGAGTCCTCGGTTACCTCCTTCAAGGGTCCCAGGATCGATCACACTGCTGCTTCAGCATGCTGTGATGTAAGGCTGGATCAAAGCTGCTCACAGATGACCGGGAGTCCTTGGTTACCTCCTTTAAGGGTCTCTTGATGATCACTCTGCTGCTCCAGCACGCAGTGATGTAAGGCAGGATCGCTGGCTGCTGTTCCACTCCACACAGGGTAGGCCGCACTGGGCTGGGGACCTCACACAGATCCTCCCAGGCTGGCCATGCATCTCCAAGAGCGCTAAGATGGCCGCTCCCAGCCCTTTTATAATCTTCCCACAATGCATTTCTGCTTCCTGGGGTTCATGGGAGTTGCTGAGCATTGTGGGTGGGTTAAGTTAATGTCCAGATGTAAACAAACAAAAACTTCCAGGTCAAACTCCTGAACAGTAAAAAAAAAACTAAAGATCCAGTCCTTTTGTACTTTGGCCACTAGATGGCGCCAGGGGATAAGATATAACATTAAGTTACATCAAAAATGTGTCCCCGCTACACCTACATAACCCTCCAACTCCCAACAAGCCTCAGTTTTTAGCAAACACTAAGGAACAGCAAGAGGAACCCACGTGTCATACTGTACTCCAAGAAAAGGGGCTTGGAAAGTCAAAAGCCCTATTTTCCTAATTGTACCGATGTCAGGAAAGCCGGTTGCACACATGCAGGTGCATAAGCCTAAGAACCGCTGCCCATGGCTGTGTAACGGGTGCGCGTGCACAAGCAGGTGCGTGAGTGCGCGTTGGCACCAGGCGGCTATTTAACTGCACTACAGGGTGGCACGTGTGCACCAGATCACGTGTATATATACACTATATTGCCAAAGGTATTAGACACCCCTCCAAATCATTGGGTTCAGGTGTTCCAATCACCTTTATGGCCACAGGTGTATAAAATCAAGCACCTAGGCATGCAGACTGCTTTTAGCAGCTCAGTGAATTCAAGCGTGGTACCATGATAGGTTGCCACCTAAGTCCATCCATGAAATTTCCTGGTTACTAAATATTCCACAGTGAACTGTTATAACAAAATGGAAGCAACTGGGAAAACCAGCAACTCAGCTACGAAGTGGTAGGCCACGTAAAATGACAGAGCGGGGTCAGCTCATTGCTGAAACTCAAAGTGTGCAGAAATTGCCAACTGTCTGCAGAGTCAATAGCTACAGACCTCCAATCTTTGTGTGGCCTTCAGATAAGCACAATATCCGTGTGCAGAAAACTTCATGGAATGGGTTTCGGTTAGAGAAATTAGATGCTTATTTTATAATCATTTATGCATGCTTGCAAAAGATTGCTTAGAAGTAGAATATTTTCAAGTTACACAAAGTTGTTTCGAGTCCTTGAAATGCATATAAATCACAGAGATAAGATAGTTCATTTTTAGTTCACTAATGAGAAACGAAACTTTTAACAGTAGTTGAACTACAGCCGGATAAGATAGAATATATTATACAGGTGGTTTAGAAAAAATTATGGGAAAGTTATGTACAGTACACTAATTAGGTTTGACAGGGTCAAACAAAGGTCTGCTTGTGCCCTCATTAAAACTGTTAAAATACATTCAATAAGAAAACACTGATGTGTATGTATGTATATATTAATAATTAGACAATATTAAATAAAGTAGTTGTTATATATAGTATATGTGTATACAGTACCTTTTTGTAGAACCAATATATGAATACATACATATAGGATTATATAGTGAGACATACAGTGAAAGCATTCAGACCCCCTTAAATTTTTCACTCTTTGTTATTTTGCAGCCATTTGCTGAAATCATTTAAGTTCATTTTTTTCCCTCATTAATGTACACACAGCACCCCATATTGACAGAAAAACACAGAGTTGTTGACATTTTTGCAGATTTATTAAAAAAGAAAAACTGAAATATCACATGGTCCTAAGTATTCAGACCCTTTGCTCAGTATTTAGTAGAAGCACTCTTTTGATCTAATACAGCCATGAGTCTTTTTGGGAAAGATGCAACAAGTTTTTCACACCTGCATTTGGGGATCCTCTGCCATTTCTCCTTGCAGATCCTCTCCAGTTGTGTCAGGTTGGATGGTAAACGTTGGTGGACAGCCATTTTTAGGTCTCTCCAGAGATGCTCAATTGGGTTTAAGTCAGGGCTCTGCCTGGGCCATTCAAGAACAGTCACAGAGTTGTTGTGAAGCCACTGCTTCGTTATTTTAGCTGAGTGCTTAGGGTCATTGTCTTGTTGGAAGGTAAACCCAAGCCCAGTCTGAGGTCCTGAGCACTCTGGAGAAGGTTTTCGTCCAGGATATCCCTCTACTTGGCCACATTCATCTTTCCCTCGATTGAAACCAGTTGTCCTGTTCCTGCAGCTCAAAAACCAGCAGTGCCTGGTTTTCTCCACACATACCACTTAGAATTAAGGCCAAAAAGTTCTATTTTGGTCTCATCAGACCAGAGAATCTTATTTCTCACCATCTTGGAGTCCTTCTGGTGTTTTTTTAGCAAACTCCATGCAGGCTTTCATGTGTCTTGCACTGAGGAGAGGCTTCCGTCGGGCTGCTCTGCCATAAAGCCCCGACTGGTGGAGGGCTGCAGTGATAGTTGACTTTCTACAACTTTCTCCCATCTCCCGACTGCATCTCTGGAGCTCAGCCACAGTGATCTTTGGGTTCTTCTTTACCTCTCTCACCATGCTCTTCTCCCTTGATAGCTCAGTTTGGCTGGATGGCCAGCTCTAGGAAGGGTTCTGTTCGTCCCAAACATCTTCCATTTAAGGATTATGGAGGCCACTGTGCTCTTAGGAACCTTAAGTGCAGCAGAATTTTTTTTGTAACCTTGGCCAGATCTGTGCCTTGCCACAATTCTGTCTCTGAGCTCTTTGGGCGGTTCCTTTGACCTCATGATTCTCATTTGCTCTGACATGCACTGTGAGCTGTAAGGTCTTATATAGGACAAGTGTGTGGCTTTCCTAATCAAGTCCAATCAATATAATCAAACACAGCTGGACTCAAATGAAGGTGTAGAACCATCTCAAGGATGATCAGAAGAAATGGACAGCACCTGAGTTAAATATATGAGTGTAACAGCAAAGGGTCTGAATACTTAGGACCATGTGATATTTCAGTTTTTCTTTTTTTTTAAATCTGCAAAAATGTCAACAACTGTGTGTTTCTGTCAATATGGGGTGCTGTGTGTACATTAATGAGGAAAAAAATGAACTTAAATGATTTTAGCAAATGGCTGCAATATAACAAAAAGAGTGAAAAATGTATGGGGGTCTGAATACTTTCCATCCCCACTGTATAACACATAAGGTGGAATTATTGAAAGTTCATTCTCCCGTAAATCTGTTATCTTTGAGTTGGTAAAGTCTTATCAGGACAAGGAGGGTTTGATTTACCATGACTGGGTACCATGTTGTCTCTATACAAGTATTTTAATGGGTAAAGCCATAGACAAAAACAGTTATAAATCATTTTAATAAACATGTAGGGATTCTGGGAATTAATAAGTTCTTCTGGTTGTATGACAAGTGTACAAGTGTCAGATTTATGGTTAGTTACATTGATTTAGATCTTAGCAACCAATCATATCTAGGAGAGATGGCTAACATAAGGCTTGTAAAGGTATATCAATGCAAGTTTTACAATTGTTAGACAGGCAAGTCAGATAGGAGCCCATAAGGCTGAACTCCATGTATGCTGCCCTTTTAAACGGGTCATAGAGATCAGAACCAATGGGCAAATATCTGTCCTTTTGTTGTTACTTCTTGTAACTTGTTGTCTCCTCGTACGAGTCAAATAAAGAAAACTTCTTAACTTGAT
Organism: Aquarana catesbeiana; assembly: GCF_042186555.1. NCBI lineage: Eukaryota > Metazoa > Chordata > Amphibia > Anura > Ranidae > Aquarana > Aquarana catesbeiana. The sequence continues at coordinate 307,288,000 of NC_133331.1, forward strand.
CCAGAGTGTGGTCTAAGGTGAATTTCCCTCACAGTTTCCATGGCCAAGTAGCTGCATCCAAGCCTTACATCACCAGGTGCAATGCAAAGCGTCAGATGCAGTGGTGTAAAGCACATCACCAATGGACTCTAGAGCAGTGGAGATGTGTTCTGTGGAGTGACAAATCACACTTCTCTGTCTGGCAATCCGATGGATGTGTCTGGGTTTGATAGTTGTCTGGAGAATGGCACCTGTTGGACTGCATTGTGCCAAGTGTAAAGTTTGGGGGAGGGGGGATTGTGGTGTGGGGTTGTTTTTCAGGGGCCCCTTAGTGCCAGTGAAGGGAACAGCATACCAAGACATTTTGGATGTTATAGATTTTATGCTCCCAACTTTGTGGGAACAGTTTGGGGATGGCCCCTTCTTGTTCCAACATGACTGCGCACCAGTGCACAAAGCAAGGGCTATAAAGTCATAGAGGAGCGAGTTTGGGGTGGATAGAACACCTTTGGGATGAATTAGAGCAGAGACTGCGAGCCAAGCCTTCTCGTCCAACATCAGTGCCTGACCTCACAAATGCACTTCTGGAAGAATGGTCAAACATTCCCATAGACAAACTCCTAAACCTTGTGGACAGCCTTCCCAGAAGAGTTGAAGCTGTTATAGCTGCAAAGGGTGGGCCAACTCAATATTGAGCCCTACGGACTAAGACATTAAAGTTCATGTGCATGTAAAGGTCCCCGAGTTACGAACCTCCAACTTGTAAACGACTCTTACTTATGAACAGGAGGCGGCGTGATGTTCTACGCATGCGCGGCCACTTTTCGGTGGCGGACACATCGGAAAACAATGTCTGCGCATGCGCGGCTACTTGACAGAACATCAAAAAATGAGGTCTCTGCCATTCTGCGCATGCGCTTCCGACTTACAAACAAATCCAACTTAAGAACAAACAGGCAGTCCCTAACCTGTTCGTAACTCGGGGACGGCCTGTATCCTGTTACCTGATAGTTTTAACCATGGGTTATATGCAGCTACTAAGTCCTGTGTCCTGTACTGTAAGATTAAGAAATGGACCTTCCTGCAACTCATTTATTGGAAACATGACAATGTGATGTTACAGGAATGGAGATGGACCTTTCATATGGTGTACAGTATCTCCTCCTCATTTGTTGGGAACATGACATTATATACTATATGAAGAAGTAAAATGAAAATATGAATTCTCTCTGCATTTAATGTTTATTACTTACTTGTGTCCATATGTAGAGAAGATTCCTCCTGTTTACTTTTCATAATCATCTCCTCCTCCTCCATAGACTGCTGATCTCCACTCACCAACATCTCTTCTTCTTCTTTAGTCTCAACTTTGATGTCTTTCAGTTCTTCACCCTAAACCCCAAAGATGATAAAATATAACATCTGGGAACATTACTGCAAATAACAAGACATTACATAGAAGAATATCCTATCATAGTTTAGAATAATTTTGAGTTCTAGTTGATCAGTCCCACCTACCTGATGATGGTGAGGGATGGTGTGACCTTCCTGTGTGGAATCCGGGGAATACTGACCACCACCCTCCTCCATAGACTGCTGATCTCCATTTATCAATGTCTTGTCCTCTTCTACTTTAACTTCAACTTTTATGTCTTTCAATTCTTCACCCTAAACCCCAAAGTGAATAGCAAACATTTATGAAAAAGTGAAAGGAGCTTACATTGAGTTTCTTAGTCCCACCTACCTGATGATGGTGAGGGATGGTGTGACCTTCCTGTGTGGAATCCCGGGAATACAGAAGATGAGGACATCTCTCTGGTGGGTTCCCATTACTGGATCCATCTGTAGGAAACACACACACTGACAGAATACATTGTTTCTATGTGTTTATCAGTTGATGGGGGATCTAGGTGGACCCTCCGTACTGCTCTCTCCTTTACAATAAAGTCTCCTCTTACCCGGTGATGTGAGGGGCGGCTGATTCTCCATCATGACGTCCTTGTAGAGATCCTTGTGTCCTTCTAAATACTCCCACTCCTCCATGGAGAAATAGACAGTGACATCCTGACACCTTATAGGAACCTGACACACACAATGATACAGTCACCATCCAGACACATCCCTTGTCTGGTACTGGATAATGTCCCAGAATTCCCAGAATTGGGGAGCTAAAACCAGAAGCTGCCAAATATCATATAATTATTAATATCTGATCTGTAACACCGGTTCCCCTTCTGGTATGGGCTAATACACATAGTTTAGTATTTACAAAGGTAGGTGGGTGATTTATGAATTGAGATAAGAGTGATGTCATGTGACCTCCCAGAATCCTCCTCACCTCTCCGGTCAGGTCTCTGTTTTATTAATAGAGATAAAACTGATGTGATTGGCTCAGTGTTCTCTGTACAGCACTACGGTATCGGTCAGAGCTATATACAGGAATACAATCATTTTATTTATTAATGTTTTACAATAAGTGTGTATCATCATCTGTTGAAGGTAAAAGACATCACAGTGACTATGGAGGAAGAGGACGGACATGACGGGGGGATTACTGGGTGTAAATATAAAATAATATCTTATTACCTTCTATGCTGCCAATTCCAACATTGTCTTATCTCTACTTCCTCCCGACTCACCTCTCACCCGCAACTTCCTGTTTATATGTGACATCACTTCCTATTTTTAGTTCCTGTGTTCTGTCAGACTAGGCAACCCCGTCAGATTTTGTAACAGAAGTGATGTTCCGTCACGGCCATCTTGGTACACCCCGCACTCGCCCACACTAAGCCTGCAGTCTGAAGTCGCCAAGCTGACATCTTTTTACACCCACCAAAGTCTTGCATTTTACACTTATTTTTACTGAGCTTATATCGTGAAATACAGTATTTAGAAATCTGTGACACTGTTTTGATGTTAAATTTTTAAAAGCAGCGGCAAGCCTGCTGATCTCACACATTTGCTGACAGCAGACCGCTGCTTCTAAATATTCAACATCAAAACAGTGTCACGGATTTCTAAATACTCTATTTCACGACATAACCTCAGTTTAGTGGTAAAAATAAGTGTGAAATGCAAGACATCGGTGGCTGTAAAAAGATGTCCGCTTGGCAACGTCAGACTTTCTGCGGCTGAGTGCAGGGTGTACCAAGATGGCCATGACAGAACGTCACTTCCGTTACAAGTTTTGACGGGTCCCCTAATCTGACGTGGCTTTCATACTCTTATAACCACTTCTTGGTGCGTTCGTTAATTTCTTTCTTTACTACCAAAGGAATACCAAAGGAATGGTTGATGTATCCCTCTCTCCTTCTCAAAAACGAACCCAAACTGTTTATCTTCCATATGGTGAATTATACTCCCTAAAAACGATTCTCTTGGTGCCGCCAAACTGTCCCCGATGTGTTGGAAATACGGGAAGGGCTGCTGTCAGAAATCACAGGGCCCTGTACAGCTTACCTGGCAGGGCCTCAATCCCCCAAAAATATCAAAATTCATTTTAACAAAAAATACACTAAAATCATTATTAGCGGACACAAACACAACATGACTTACAAAATTCCTGCTCAGTCTAAAAGCTTAAAGTTCATAAATAAAGCTGTGTGTGTGAATGAGGTCTTGGGGTCCATTCACATGGACATTGTGGCCTGTATAGCTCAGATCAGCATTCTTTTTTATGTGACTGATGCTCTTTGTAGGCAGCCTATGTTACACTGTGGGGATGCAGCGGCTGTACAAATGTTAAGTTTAATAATTAACTGGTGAATTATCAGGGGTCTAAACAGACTCCTGATGTCCTACTTTTGAGACAGAGAAAGCAATTGAGATCCAGAATCCTTTATCTGCAGATGAATGAACAGGAGGCGCTCTATACAGAGGCTTCCTGTTCATTCACAAACTGATACACAGCAAACACAGTTTACAATGCTTCAGTTATAAATGAACACAGTGATTGACCAGTACTGTAATACCTGAACAGCAGAGGGATAGGGGGAGATTGGAATTTACTGGAACTGATCCCCTGTAGTTCCCACCTGCAGTAGCTGAAAGCTGGCAATTAGGGTGAGGAGGAAAAGTTGTCTTTCAGCTGCTTCAATGAAGAACTACAGGGGATTGGTTCCAGTAACTCCCCCCCCTTCCCAACCGGACTTATAGCCCCTTTCTCCTACCCAGTGAAGTGGGAACAGGTAATATAACCACCCAGGTGTACTCTTAGGTAATGTAGGATAACCTTCAATGACCCATTCAGATCTGAGAGACACCCATTGAAAACACACGCAAACAGTTGCTAAGTGTTTCAACAGTTGTCTGGTTTATTGAGCACAAAATACACGGTATTTATGCAGATGCAAAAGGAAAAAGGTAGGGGCTGGGAGGGACTTCCTGTATGTTATCAGAAAAGACACAAGTCATCTCTAGCAAACATCTGTTTCCATTCTGAAAATGCATATTCTCAATAACGTATTTTACAGTTAGGACAGGAATCTTATTCTTAGGCTCTGTCTTAAACCACAAGATAAAGTCTCTTGTAGGTGAGAAACAGATGTTTGCCTACAGATAATGATACACTGTAGCCTGTGTCTTACAGAAACAGGAAGCTTGTTCCTGGAAATGGCTTAACCACAAAAAACTGTCAAACTCTTAATTCTATGTAAAACAGAGATGAGTCTTGCTACAAACTTATATATACATATTTAGCAAAACATAGGGAAATCTAGAAAGAATTGTTTTATACATTCTCTTACACCCAGGGTCCCTTTTACCCTGCTGGCCAGCTTCTCAGGTCCCCCTGTTAAACTGATGGGGCCTGTGTCCCGTACAGGAAGTCCAGCTGTACCCCCTTATCAGCAGCCCTGAATATGGGTACTCTAGTGCATGTGCAATGGAGATGTTCCAAATTTACAGCTGAAAGCTGGCAAGAGAGAGAGGAGGAAAAGTAAGCTTTCAGCTGCTTCAGGGGAAAATTACAGGGGATTGGTTCCAGTAACTGCCCCCCCCCCCCATCACACTTATAGCCCCTTCCCTTTTTGCTCACCCGCTTCTTCTTCTTATCCCAGAAAATTGATCCTCCCAATGTTAACTATCCCCTATCCCCCAACTTTTCCACAATGGTTGCATTTACTGGAACTGACCCCTTGTAGTTCCCACCTGCAGCAATTGAAAGCTTGCAAGAGGGCGAGGAGGAGACGAAGTTGGCTTTCAGCTGCTTTAATGGAGAACTACAGGGAATTGGTTCCAGTAACTGCCAACCCTCCCAACCGCACCTATAGCCCCTTCCACCTACCCAGGATCCCCATCACCCTGCTGGTCAGCTGCCCAGGTCCACCTGTTAAACTGATGGGTCCGGGCCCCATACAGGAAGGCCAGCGGTACCCCCTTATCAGCAGACCTGAATACGGATACTCTATTGCATAGGTTATGGAGATGTCCTAAATTATTTTGATACTAGACAGCTGTCTTTCAAACTCTTTCTGATCTTTTCTCAATTCAAATAACCCCTGACCCCAAATGAGCTCTTCTGGGCATACTCCCAGATGATTGGCCATCTTCTACACAGAAAACTTTGCTCACCCGCTTCTTCTTCTTATCCCAGAAAACCGATCTTCCCAAACAATGACTATCCCCCAACCCCCAACTTTTCCAATGGTGGCATTTGCTGGAACTGACCCTTTGTTCGCACCTGCAGCAGCTGAAAGCTTGCAAGAGGGTGAGGAAGAGAAGTTGGCTTTCAGCTGTTTTAATGGAGAACTACAGGGGATCAGTTCCAGTAACTGCAAACCCTCCCAACCGCACCTATAGCCCCTTCCACCTACCCAGGATCCCCATCACCCTGCTGGTCAGCTACTCAGGTCTCCCTCTTGAACTGATGGGTTCGGGTCCTGTACAGGAGGGTCAGCAGCCCTGATTACGGGAACTCTAATGCATACGTTATGGAGATGTCCCAAATTATTTTGATACTGGACAGCAGTCTTTTAAACACTTTTTCAGGTCTTTGCTCGAACCAAATAACCCCTAACTCCGAATGAGCTCTTCTGGGCATACTCCCGGATGATTGGCCATCTTCTACACAGAATTTTGTGTAGCTACTGTAAGTGGAAAGGAGGGTCAACAATGCCCATTTGCAGCCTCACTGTGCCCATTTGCAGCCATAGGTCTCCGAACTTCAAACTCGGTAGTTAAGGGTTCCTAGATGCTCCCTAGCTGCAGCCAAAATTTGGGGTCTCTGGACCCAAAGGGTCCCGAAATGACATTGCTGCAGATGGACACAGTTGACCGATTTTGGGGCCCCGTATCTCGGGGCCACTTGGTGCTAGGAATCCCAAATTTAGTGTGAAAACCCAGTGGAACTAGCACTACAACATATCCAAAGCTATATTCTGTTTCCAGGACAGTATTTACTGCATTGTACCATTGTTCAAAAGTTAGCATGTTAGGGGACAGCCAGCGTTGGAAACATCATTTTCTATTCTGTTTTATTCTATTCTGGTATATTCTTTTATTTTCTACTGTATTCTATTTTTTTTTATTCTGTTTTGTTCTATTGTTTTATTTTCTATTCTGTTTTATTCTTTTCTATTTGTCTTTATTTTATATTATTTATTATATTTATTGTTTTTCTATTCTATTCTGTTATATTCTGTTTTATTCTGTCTTATTATATTCAGTTTTTTTCTATTCTTTTATTGTCTATTCTGTTTTATTCAGTTCTATTCTATTTTAGTCTATTCTATTTTGTTCTATTCTGTTTTATTATAGTCTGTTCTATTATTGTCTTTTATTTTCTATTCTATTCTGTTTCCAGGTCAGCATTTACTGCATTGTACCATTGTGCAAAAGTTGGTTGGGTTAAGGGATAGCCAACATCAGGATATCAATTTTCTGGGATAAGGACAAGAAGTGGGTGGGCAAAATTCTCTGTGTAGAAGATGACGGTTGATACCTCTTTTTGAAGGGTAGACTGGGGGAAATGACATGTACATTGGCAAACATTTATTGTCCCAATAGGAACCCAATGAAGTTTTTTAAACTGGTCATGGGAAAGTTAATGGACTTTAAGACAGGGGACGTGATATTGACTGGAGATCTGAACTTTTGTATGGACCCGACTTTGGAAAGCACGTCCCGTGTGCAGGGGACAAAAAATGTCCTGTTAAAAATGATAAAGCAGCAAATGCACCAGTGTAAAATGATGGATGTGTGGAGGGTACAGCATCCGAAGACACAAGATTACCATATATACTCGAGTATAAGCCGAGTTTTTCAGCACTTTTTTTGTGCTTAAAATGCCCCCCCCTGGCTTATACTCCAGTCAAGCACTTTTCTGCAGCAGAGAATGACATTTTCCGAACCGATTTTGGGGCCCCGTATCTCATGGCCACTTGGTGCTAGGAACCCCAGCTTTGGATATGTTGTAGTGCTAGCTCCACTGGGTTTGCACACCAAACTTGGGGTTCCTAGCACCAAGTGGCCCCGAGATACGGGGCCCCAAATTCGGTTCGTTCAATGTCATTCTCTGCTGCAGAAAAGTGCTTGACTCGAGTATAAGCTGAGGGGGGCATTTTCAGCACCCAGAACCCTTTTCTCCCTGTTTATACTGACCGTGCCAACCACTGAGAAACGCTGAAGGGGTTCTCTTCACGCAGAGACCATTGAATATGGTCCAACACATCCCGATTGGTAAATGTATGAAAAGATTTATTATTGCTTGTTTATTTTCTCTCCATTTTTTCATTAATTTAACACTACAATATATGTTAACGTTTTTACAGTCCACATAATCCTCTGAAGAAGACTCGTTGGGGTCGAAACGCGTCAGTTTCCAATACAAGCTATATATAATACTTCTATCTAGGATGTTTGACCATGATGCATTTTCATTGTACATTGTCATGTTGATGACAATGCCTTTTATACATGTACCACAGCTCATGTGTTGATGATACACTTTTTAACTATCGTTTTGATACCCTTTGAGAACAAAAATAAATAAATAAAGAATTTCAAATTATACCTAATTCTTTGATACAATTTTTATTAATTGCTGCCTAGAAAACCCCTCTGGGGGACAGCCTCTATTTTCGATAACCTTAATTGGGTGTGCAGCCGTTGTGTCTTTTCTCCTATGAGTGTCTTCTGTTTTATGGTTAAGTTTTTGGTTGTAACCTGACAAAATGTGGAACATTTCAAGGGGTGTGAATACTTTTTTTCAAGGCACTGTACCTAGGAGCTCTTGTGCTAGAATTATTGTTCCTACTCTGACGTTGGCGGCGATATGTCACACGTGTGGTGCGACCGCGGTTGACATACCAAGCGTACCCTGGGCTTGTGTGTGCCGGGTATGAATACTTTTTTTGGGCACCATAGTTTTTGGCGATATTGCGGGCGCACGCAATTTTAAGACATGAAAGGTTTGGTATCTATTTACTGAGTGCAACCTCATCTTTTATATTTTAACCAAACAAACGAAAATTATACGGCGCGGTTTTGCACTAAAATTCGTTTTATTATATTTTTTCTGGAAAATTTGCGTTTAATAAACAGTTGCGCAAATATCAAAAGACATAAAAATTTGCAATTATCACCTTTTTATTCTACAGGGCCTCTGCTTTGAGAAAATTTAGAATTTTCTGGGAGGTTCAAGGCATTTTATTGACAAAAAATAAGATTTTTACATGTGTGCGAGAAAATAAAATAAAAAACTGGATAAAATAAAATAGAATAAAATATTTTTGCCCCACCCCCAACACACCAATCTGAACATGAAAACAGTTATTAGCCCGTGTGAGTTTTCTGGTGAGCAACAAGTGAATTCTTGTACTTAAAACTTTTCCCGCACTCTGAACACGAATAAGGACGCTCATCCGTGTGACTTCTTTCGTGGCTGACAAGGTCTCCTTTCTGAAGGAAACATTTCCCGCACTCTGAACACGAATAAGGACGCTCACCTGTGTGAATTCTCTGGTGTTTAACAAGGTTTCCTTTCTGAATGAAACATTTCCCGCACTCTGAACATGCATAGGGACGCTCCCCTGTGTGACTTCTCTGGTGTATAAGAAGTTTTCCTTTCAGTGAAAAAGATTTCCCACACTCTGAACATGAATACGGACGTTCACCTGTGTGAGTTTTCTGGTGTCTAACAAGTTTACATCTTAGGATAAAACATTTCCCACACTCTGAACAGGAAAAGGGACGTTCACCGGTGTGTATTTTCTGATGTTTCACAAGGCCTTGTTTCTCAATGAAACATTTCCCGCACTCTAAACATGAATACGGACGTTCACCTGTGTGAGTTTTCTGGTGAATAACAAGTCTACTTCTTAGAATAAAACATTTCCCGCACTCTGAACATGAATAGGGACGCTCACCCATGTGAATTTTTTTGTGCTTACGCAGGTTTGCTTTCTGACTGAAACATTGCCCGCACTCTGAACATGAATAAGGACGCTCTCCTGTGTGACATCTCTGGTGTTTAAGAAGGTCTCCTTTCTGAATGAAACATTTCCCGCACTCTGAACATGCATGGGGACGCTCACCCGTGTGACTTTTCTGGTGTATAAGAAGTTTTACTTTCTGAATGAAACATTTCCCGCACTCTGAACATGCATAGGGACGCTCCCCTGTGTGAATTCTCTGGTGTATAAGTAGTTTTCCTTTCTCAATGAAACATTTCCCGCACTCTGAACATGAGAAAGGACGCTCACCCGTGTGACTTCTCTGGTGCGTTAGAAAGTGCCCCTTCCGACTGAAGCATTTCCCGCACTCTGAACATGAATAGGGACGCTCACCCGTGTGACTTCTCTGGTGTTTCAGAAGGTCTCCTTTCTGCATGAAACCTTTCCCGCACTCTGAACATGCATAGGGACGCTCACCTGTGTGACTTCTCTGGTGTATAAGAAGTTTTCCTTTCTGAATGAAACATTTCCCGCACTCTGAACATGAGAAAGGACGCTCACCCGTGTGACTTCTCTGGTGCGTTAGAAAGTTCCCCTTACGATTGAAGCATTTCCCGCACTCTGAACATGAATAGGGGCGCTCACCCGTGTGACATCTCTGGTGTCTCAGAAGGTCTCCTTTATGATTGAAACCTTTCCCGCACTCGGAGCATGAATAGGAATGGCGTTTCTCGTGTAGAAGAAGTTCTCCGTTTTCAATGAGGGATTTCCCACACGATGAAAATGAATGCTCTCCTTCATTGCTAAACGAAGATTCCATGGGATTAGATGGATCTGTCGATCTCTCCATACTCTGAGATCTTAGATTTCTATCTGGAGTAACAGTTTGTAGTCCATCAGAAGATTCCTCAGGATTAGAGGGATCCATTGATCTCCCCAATTGGGAAGGTCTGGGATGTAGATTTGGAGTAACGGGATTTCCTCCTGGAGAACATTTCATGATGTCCTGATCTTCTGCACTATGATCTGTAGAGAGAGGAAATCAAATGTCCATCAGAGGTATTCCACACATCGCCCCCAAATGTGGGAAAACAATATTACAATGTTTCACATTTTCTTGATGTTTTCAATTCAAAGTCCTATTTGTTGGTTTGAGCTGCAGAGACGTCCCGTCCATCAGAGGTCCTCACCCTCCGTCCTCAAGTACCCCCAACAGGCCACGTTTTGGGAATTTCTCTGAGACAAAATAGCTGCCAAAATACCAAGTCATTGCCTCTGATTCAAAGCACCTGTGCAAGATAAAGGAAAACCTGCAAACATGGCCTGTTGGGGGTACTTGAGGACTGAGGTTGAGAACCACTGCCCTACACAACCCTCCAACTCCCAACAAGCCTCAGTTTTTAGCAAACACAAAAGGAACAGCGAGAGGAACTCGTGTGCCGTACTGTACTCCAAGAAAAGGGGCTTGGAAAGTCAAAAGCCTTATTTTCCGAATCGAACCGATGTCAGGAAAGCTGGTTGGATACATCGCCCCCAAATGTGGGAAAACAATATTACAATGTTTCACATTTTCTTGAGGTTTTGAATTCAAAGTCCTATTTGTTGGTTTGAGCTGCAGAGACGTCCCCTCCATCAGAGGTCCTCACCCTCCGTCCTCAAGTACCCCCAACAGGCCATGTTTTGGGAATTACTCTAATGCCGTGTACACACGAGCGGACTTTCGATGGACTGAACTCCGAAGGACTTTTTGACGGACTTTCAACGGAGTTCCGACGCAACAGACTTGCCTACACACGATCACACCAAAGTCCGACTGATTCGAAAGGTGACGACGTACCACCGGACTAAAATAAGGAAGTTCGTAGCCAATAGCTGCCCTTGCGTCGTTGTTCGTCCGTCTGACTAGCATACAGACGAACAGATTTTTCAACCGGACTCAAGTCTTTCGGAAAGATTTGAAACATGTTCTATTTCTAAAGTCTGTCTGATTTTTTGACAGCAAAGGTCCGTTGAAGCCCACACACGATCAAATTGTCTGACGGATTCGTTCCGTCGGATCTTTGCTGTCGAAAAGTCCGGTCGTGTGTACACGGCATTAGGCAAAATAGCTGCCAAAATACCAAGCCTTTGACTCCGATTTAAAGCACCTGTGCAACATGAAGGAAAACCTGCAAACATGGCCTGTTGGGGGTACTTGAGGACTGAGTTTGAGAACCACTGCCCTACACAACCCTCCAACTCCCAACAAGCCTCAGTTTTTAGAAAACACTCAGGACCAGCGAGAGGAACCCGCGTCCCGTACTGTACTCCCAAGAAAAGGGGCTTGGAAAGTCAAAAGCCCTATTTTCCTAATTGTACCGATGTCAGGAAAGCCGGTTGCATACATGCAGGTGCATAAGCCTAAGAACCACTGCTCATGGCTGTGTAACGGGTGCGCGTGCATAAGCAGGTGCGCGAGTGCGCATTGGTACCAGGCGGGCTATTTAACTGCACTACAGGGTGGCATCTGTGCACCAGATCACTTATAAATACACTATATTGCCAAAAGTATTAGACACCCCTGAAAATCATTGGGTTCATGTGTTCCAATCACCTTCATAGCCACAGGTGTATAAAATCAAGCACCTAGGCATGCAGACTGCTTTTAGGAGCTCAGTGAATTCAAGCGTGGTACCGTGATAGGTTGCCACCTAAGTCCATCCATGAAATTTCCTGGTTACTAAATATTCCACAGTCAACTGTTATAACAAAATGAAAGCAACTGGGAACAACAGCAACTCAGCCACGAAGTGGCAGGCCACGTAAAATGACAGAGCGGGGTCAGCTCATTGCTGAAACTCACAGTGTTCAGAAATTGCCAACTGTCTGCAGAGTCAACAGCTACAGACCTCCAACCTTTGTGTGGCCTTCAGATCAGCACAATATCCGTGTGCAGAAAACTTCATGGAATGGGTTTCGGTTAGAGAAATTAGATGCTTATTTTATAATCATTTATGCATGCTTGCAAAAGATTGCTTAGAAGTAGAATAGTTTCAAGTTACACAGAGTTGTTTCGAGTCCTTGAAATGCATATAAATCACAGAGATAAGATAGTTCATTTTTAGTTCACTAATGAGAAAAGAAACTTTTGACAGCAGTTGAACTACAGCCTGATAAGATAGAATATATTATACAGGTGGTTTAGAAATAATTATGGGAAAGTTATGTACAGTACATTAATTAAGTTTGACAGGGTCAAACAAAGGTCTGCTTGTGCCCTCATTAAAACTGTTAAAATACATTGAATAAGAAAACACTGATGTGTATGTATATATTAGTAATTAGACAATATTAAATAAAGTAGTTGGCTTTGTGTGTGTGTTTGTGTATATATATATATATATATATATATATATATATATATATATATATATATATTTGCAAATGTGTGCAAACTAAACCCCTGTTTTTAACATGTATTGTTTGGGTCAATTCAGTTTGTTGCAGGCTGGCTGGTAAGTGAGCTGGGAATTTTTCTTAGTTTTTTTACATGCATCGCCCTTCCATGTGCTCCTTGCTGTAAAGGCCAATTATAAGTTGGGGTGTTTGCCAAACCCGCTCGTAACTCGGGGACGGCCTGTATCCTGTTACCTGATAGTAGCTGCATATAACCCATGGTTAAAACTAAGTCCTGTGTCCTGTACTGTAGGATTAAGAAATGGACCTTCCTGCAACTCATTTATTGGAAACATGACAATGTGACAATGTGATGTTACAGGAATGGAAATGGACCTTTCATATGGTGTACAGTATCTCCTCCTCATTTGTTGGGAACATGACATTATATACTATTTGAAGAAGTAAAAAAAAATATGAATTCTCGCTGCATTTAATGTTTATTACTTACTTGTGTCTATATGTAGAGAAGATTCCTCCTGTTTACTTTTCATAATCATCTCCCCCTCCTCCATAGACTGCTGATCTCCACTCACCAACGTCTCTTCTTCTTCTTTAGTCTCAACTTTGACGTCTTTCAGTTCTTCACCCTAAACCCCAAAGAAGATAAAATATAACGTCTGGAAACATTACTGCAAATACTAAAGACATTACATAGAAGAAAATCCTATCATAGTTTAAATTCATTTTAAGTTCTAGTTGCTCAGTCCCACCTACCTGATGATGGTGAGGGATGGGGTGACCTTCCTGTGTGGAATCCCGGGAATACAGACGACCATCCTGCTCCATAGACTGCTGATCTCCATTTATCAATGTCTTGTCCTCTTCTACTTTAACTTCAACTTTTATTCCTTTCAATTCTTCACCCTACACCCCAAAGTGAATAGCAAACATTTATGAAAAAGTGAAAGGAGCTTACATTGAGTTTCTTAGTCCCACCTACCTGATGATGGTGAGGGATGGTGTGACCTTCCTGTGTGGAATCCTGGGAATACAGAGGACGGGGACATCTCTCTGGTGGGTTCCCATTACTGGATCCATCTGTAGGAAACACACACACTGACTGAATACATTGTTTCTATGTGTTTATCAGATGATGGGGGATCTAGGTGGACCCTCCTTACTGCTCTCTCCTTTACAATAAAGTCTCCTCTTACCCGGTGATGTGAGGGGCGGCTGATTCTCCATCATGATGTCCTTGTAGAGATCCTTGTGTCCTTCTAAATACTCCCACTCCTACGTGGAGAAATAGACAGTGACATCCTGACACCTTATAGGAACCTGACACACACAATGATACAGTCACCATCCAGACAAATCCCTTGTCTGTTACTGGATAATGTCCCAGAATTCCCAGAATTGGGGATCTAAAACCAGGTGCTGCCAAATATCGTATAATTCTTAATATCTGATCTGTAACACCGGTTCCCCTTCTGGTATGGGCTAATACACATAGTTTAGTATTTAAAAAGGTAGTTGGGTGATTTATGAATAGAGATAAGAGTGAGGTCATGTGTTACAATAAGTGTGTATCACCATCTGTTGGAGATAAAAGACATCACAGTGACTAATGGAGGAAGAGGACGGACTTGACGGGGGGGATTACTGGGTGTAAATATAAAATAATATCTTATTACCTCCTCTGCTGCCAGTTCCAGTAATGTCTCCTCTCTACTTCCTCCAGACTCACCTCTCACCCGGAACTTCCTGTTTATATGTGACATCACTTCCTATTTTACTTCCTGTGTTCCGTCAGACTAGGCGACCCGTCAGATTTCGTAACAGAAGTGATGTTCCGTCACGGCCATCTTGGTACACCCCGCACTCGCCCACACTAAGCCTGCAGTCTGAATTCGCCAAGCGAACATATTTTTTACACCCACCGAAGTCTTGCATTTCACACTTATTTTTACCAAAAAACTGAGCTTATATATAGTGAAATAGAGTATTTAGAAATCCGTGACACTGTTTTGATGTTAAATTTTTAAAAGCAGTGGCAAGCCTGCTGATCTCACATGTTTGTTGATCTGACCGTTGCTTTTAAAATTCAACATCAAAACTGCGTCACGGATTTCTAAATACTCTATTTCACAACATAAGCTCAGTTTAGTGGTAAAAAAAAAGTGTAAAAATGCAAGACGTCGGTGGGTGGAAAAAGATGTCCGCTTGGCGACTTCAGACTGAAGGCTTTCTGCGGCTGAGGGCGGGGTGTACCAAGATGGCCGCGACAGAACGTAATTTCCGTTACAAGTTTTGGCGGGAACACCTGCTTACCTCTCCTATCACTTCCTGTCTGTTGCGTTCCACTGACAAGAAGTAAGATCACCCCCTTGTGGAGAATATAAAAACTACAGAATACATTGGGGGGTTTTTCATACTCTTATAGCCACTTCTTGGTGCGTTTGTTAATTTCTTGTATACATTAAACCAAAGGAATGGTTGATGTATCCCTCTCTCCTTCTCAAAAACGAACCCAAACTGATCAGTACTGTGATACCTGGACAGCAGAGGGATAGGGGGAGATTGGTTCAGTGAGGGGGCATTTACTGCAACTGATCCCCTGTAGTTACCACCTGCAGCAGCTGAAAGCTGGCAAGGAGGGTGAGGAGGAAAAGTTGGCTTTCAGCTGTTTCAATGAAGAACTACAGGGGATTGGTTCCAGTAACTCCCCCCCCCCCTTCCCAACGGGACTTATAGCCCCTTTCTCCTACCCAGTGAAGTGGGAACAGGTAATATAACCACCCAGGTGTACTCTTAGGTAATGTAGGATAACCTTCAATGACCCATTCAGATCTGAGAGACACCCATTGAAAAACACACGCAAACAGTTGCTAAGTGTTTCAACAGTTGTCTGGTTTATTGAGCACAAAATACACGGTATTTATGCAGATGCAAAGGGAAAAAGGTAGGGTCTGGGAGGGTCTTCCTGTATGTTATCAGAATAAGACACAAGTCATCTCTAGCAAACATCTGTTTCCATTCTGAAAATGCATATTCTTACTTAACATATTTTACAGTTAGGACAGGAAACGTATTCTTAGGATCTGTCTTAAACCACAAGATAAAGTCTCTTGTAGGTGAGAAACAGATGTTTACCTACAGATAAAGATATACTGTAGCCTGTGTCTTACAGAAACAGGAAGCTTGTTCCTGGAAATGGCTTAACCACAAAAAACTGTCAAACTTTTAATTCTATGTAAAACAGAGATGAGTCTTGCTACAAACTCATATATACATATTTAGCAAAACATAGGGAAATCTAGAAAGAATTGTTTTATACATTCTCTTACACCCAGGATCCCTTTTACCCTGCTGGACAGCTTCCCAGGTCCCCCTGTTAATCTGATGGGGCCTGGGCCCTGTACAGGAAGTCCAGCTGTACCCCCTTATCAGCAGCCCTGAATATGTTTACTCTAGTGCATGTGAAATGGAGATGTCCCAAATTTGCAGCTGAAAGCTTGCAAGAGGGCGAAGAGGAGAAGTTGGCTTTCAGCTGCTTCAGGGGAAAATTACAGGGGATTGGTTCCAGTAACTGCCCCCCCAATCACACCTAAAGCCCTTCCCTTTTTACTCACCCGCTTCTTCTTCTTATCCCAGAGAATTGATCTTCCCAATGTTTACTATCCCCTAACCCCCAACTTTTCCACAATGGTGGCATTTACTGGAACTGACCCTCTTGCAGCTGAAAGCTTGCAAGAGGGCGAGGAGGAGGAGAAGTTGGCTTTCAGCTGCTTTAATGGAGAACTACAGGGGGATTGATTCCAGTAACTACCCGCCCTCCCAACCGCACCTATAGCCCCTTCCACCTACCCAGGATCCCCATCACACTGCTGGTCAGCTACTCAGGTCTCCCTGTTGAACTGATGGGTCCGGGTCCTGTACAGGAGGGTCAGCAGCCCTGATTACGGGAAACCTAATGCATACGTTATGGAGATGTCCCAAATTATTTTGATACTGGACAGAGGTCTTTTAAACACTTTCAGGTCTTTGCTCGATCCAAATAACCTCTGACCCCAAAAAAAAGCTCTTCTGGGCATACTCCCGGATGATTGTCCATCTTCTACACAGAGAATTTTGCTCACCCACTTCTTGTTCTTATCCCAGAAAATTGATATCTCGATGTTGGCTATCCCCTAACCCCGACAACTTTTGCACAATGGTACAATGCAGTAAATGCTGAGCTGGAAACGGAATACAGCAGAATAGAATAAAAAATAATAGAAAATAATAGAACTGAATATAATAAAACAGAATAGAACAGAATAAAATTAAACAATAGAATAGACTAAAACAGAATAGAACAGAAAATAAAAGAATAAAATAAAACAGAATAGAGTAGAATAGAATAGAATAGAAAAGAAAAACTTGCTACACAGGATGTCCAAATTTTTTTTAATAATAATGGTCTCCATACAACTTGGATAGAGGTTCTCTGTCCTATATGCCCACATCCTGAATGGTACATATGGAACAAAATAAGTTTTGTAGCAGTGGACTTTTTTTTTTTGAGGCATATAGTAAATAGCACCACACAAATATAAATTTATAAAAACATAAAGTTTATTATACAAATATAAAACAGAACATGTATAGCACCATATCCAATAATTCTGAGGTAGGGTTTACAAATCTTTTTTTTTTCCATTTCAACATTTATCTCAACGCGTTTCGAGTCATCAAACATCTTTATCAGGATCACATGTGAACAGTATCCATATAAGGGAACCCGTTAGCATAAAATCACAGGGTTTGCTGGAATAGGGGTTCTCTAATCCATGAGGGGGCATGCGGTGGAAGGCAAGATGGCTATTAAAAAGTACACTATACTACCGAAAGTATTGGGACGCCTGTCTTTACACAGACATGAACTTTAATGGCATCCCAGTCTTAGTCTGTAGGGTTCAATATTGAGTTGGCCCACTCTTTGCAGCTATAACAGCTTCAACTCTTCTGGGAAGGCCGTCCACAAGGTTTAGGAGTGTGTCTATGTGAATGTTTGACCATTCTTCCAGAAGCGTTATTGTGAGGTCAGGCACTGATGTTGGACGGGAAGGCCTGGCTCGCAGTCTCCGCTCTAATTCATCCCAAAGGTGTTCTTTTGGGTTAAGGTCAGGACTCTTTGCAGGCCAGTCAAGTTCCTCCACCCCAAACTCTCTCATCCATGTCCTTATGGACCTTGCTTTGTGCACTGGTCCAAATCATTTGGTGGAGGGGGGATTATGGTGTGGGGTTGTTTTTCAGGGGTTGGGCTTGGCCCCTTAGTTCCAGTGAAGGGAACTCTTAAGGCGTCAGCAAACCAAGACATTTTGGACAATTTTATGCTCCCAACTTTGTGGGAACAGTTTGGGGATGGCCTCTTCCTGTTCCAACATGACTGCACACCAGTGTCACTTCCGGTTTCATGCGCACCCTTTCCTGGCCAGTACAGCCAGGGGACACATCTAACCAAGCCCAGGGTGTGCGCTTGTATGTCAACCGCGGTTGCACCGCACGTGTGACATATCGCCGCAAACATCACAGTGGGAACAATAATTCTAGCACAAGATTTATCATTTTCCTTCCAAACGGGTATTATAGGGCACAGTTTTGGACTAAAATTTATTTTATTTTATATTTTTTTTTCCTGGAAAATTTGCATTTAATAAACAGTTGTGCAAATATCATATGACATCAAAATTTGCAATTATCACCTTTTTTATTCTACAGGGCCTCTGCTTTCAGAAAATATAGAATGTTCCGGGGGGTTCAAGTCATTTTATTGCCAAAAATTAAGATTTTTTACATGTGTGCGAAAAAATAAAATAAAAAAAATTGCTTTGGAGCCGAACTGGATAAAATAAAATAGAATAAAATATTTTTGCCCCGCCCCCCAACACACCAATCTGAACATGAAAACAGTTATTAGCCCGTGTGAGTTTTCTGGTGAGCAACAAGTGAATTCTTGTAACCAAAACTTTTCCCGCACTCTGAACACGAATAAGGACGCTCACCCGTGTGACTTCTTTGGTGGTTGACAAGGTCTCCTTTCTGAAGGAAACATTTCCCGCACTCTGAACACGAATAAGAACGCTCACCTGTGTGAATTCTCTGGTGTCTATGAAGGTCTCCTTTCTGAAGGAAACATTTCCCACACTCTGAACAGGAATAAGGACGTTCACCCGTGTGAGTTTTCTGGTGTCTAACAAGTCTACTTCTTAGGATAAAACATTTCCCGCACTCTGAACATGAATAGGGACGCTCACCCGTGTGAATTCTCTTGTGCTTATGAAGGTTTGCTCTGTGATTGAAACATTTCCCGCACTCTGAACACGAATAAGGATGCTCTCCTGTGTGACATCTCTGGTGTGTAAGAAGGTCTCCTTTCTGAATGAAACATTTCCCGCACTCTGAACATGCATAGGGACGCTCACCCGTGTGACTTCTCTGGTGTTTAAGAAGGTCTCCTTTCTGAATGAAACATTTCCCGCACTCTGAACATGCATAGGGACGCTCCCCTGTGTGACTTCTCTGGTGTGTAAGAAGTACTTTTTTCTGAGTAAAACATTTCCCGCACTCTGAACAGGAAAAGGGACGTTCACCGGTGTGTATTCTCTGATGTCTCAGAAGGCCTTGTTTCTCAATGAAACATTTTCCGCACTCTGAACATGAACAGGGACGCTCACCTGTGTGAATTCTCCTGTGCTTACGAAGGTTTGATTTCTGATTGAAACATTTCCCGCACTCTGAACATGAAAAAGGACGTTCTCCTGTGTGACTTCTCTGGTGCGTTAGAAAGTGCTCTTTCCGACTGAAGCATTTCCTGCACTCTGAACATGAATAGGGACGCTCACCCGTGTGACATCTCTGGTGTTTCAGAAGGTTTCCTTTATGAATGAAACCTTTCCCGCACTCCGAGCATGAATAGGAATGGTGTTTCTCATGTAGAAGAAGTTCTCCGTTTTCATTGAAGGATTTCCCACACGATGAAAATGAATGCTCTCCTTCATTGCTAAACGAAGATTCCATGGGATTAGATGGATCTGTTGATCTCTCCATACTCGGAGATCTTAGATTTCTATCTGGAGTAACAGTTTGTAGTCCATCAGAAGATTCCTCAGGATTAGAGGGATCCATTGATCTCCCCAATTGGGAAGGTCTGGGATGTAGATTTGGAGTAACGGGATTTCCTCCTGGAGAACATTTCATGATGTCCTGATCTTCTGCACTATGATCTGTAGAGAGAGGAAATCAAATGTCCATCAGAGGTATTCCACACATCGCCCCCAAATGTGGGAAAACAATATTACAATGTTTCACATTTTCTTGAGGTTTTGAATTCAAAGTCCTATTTGTTGGTTTACAATCTACATCCCCTCCATCAGAGGTCCTCACCCTCCGTCCTCAAGTACCCCCAACAGGCCATGTTTTGGGAATTTCTCTAAGATAAAATAGCTGCCAAAATACCAAGCCATTGACTCCGATTTAAAGCACCTGTGCAAGATAAAGGAAAACCTGCAAACATGGCCTGTTGTGGGTACTTGAGGACTGAGATTGAGAACCACTGCCCTACACAACCCTCCAACTCCCAACAAGCCTCAGTTTTTAGCAAACACTAAGGAACAGCGAGAGGAACCCGCGTGCCGTACTATACTCCAAGAAAAAGGGGCTTGGAAAGTCAAAAGCCTTATTTTCCGAATCGAACCGATGTCAGGAAAGCCAGTTGCATACATGCAGGTGCATAAGCCTAAGAACCGCTGCTTATGGCTGTGTAACGGGTGCGCGTGCACAAGCGGGTGCGCATTGGCACCAGGCAGGTGCGCGAGTGCGTGTTGGACTAGGTGATAGGTTGCCACCTCCGTGAAATTTCCTGGTTACTAAATATTCCATGGTCAAATGTTATAACAAAATGGAAGCAACTGGGAACAACAGCAACTCAGCCACGAAGTGGCAGGCCATGTAAAATGACAGAGCGGGGTCAGCGCATTGCTGAAAATCACAGTGTGCAGAAATTGCCAACTGTCTGCAGAGTCAACAGCTACAGACCTCCAATCTTTGTGTGGCCTTCAGATCAGCACAATATCTGTGTGTAGAAAACTTCATGGAATGGGTTTCTGTTAAAGAAATGAGATGCTTATTTTATAATCATTTATGCATGCTTGCAAAAGATTGCTTAGAAGTAGAATAGTTTCAAGTTACACAGAGTTGTTTCGAGTCCTTGAAATGCATATAAATCACAGAGATAAGATAGTTCATTTTTAGTTCAGTAATGAGAAAAGAAACTTTTGACAGCAGTAGATGCTTATTATTTACGCATGCTTGCAAAAGATTGCTTAGAAGTAGAATAGTTTCAAGTTACACAGAGTTGTTTCGAGTCCTTGAAATGCATATAAATCACAGAGATAAGATAGTTCATTTTTAGTTCACTAATGAGAAAAGAAACTTTTGACAGCAGTAGATGCTTATTATTTACGCATGCTTGCAAAAGATTGCTTAGAAGTAGAATAGTTTCAAGTTACACGGTCCTTGTTTCGAGTCCTTGAAATGCATATAAATCACAGAGAGATGAGAAAAGAAACTTTTGACAGCAGTTGAACTACAGCCTGATAAGAATAGAATATCTTATACAGGTGGTTTAGAAATAATTATGGGAAAGTTATGTACAGTACATTAATTAAGTTTGACAGGGTCAAACAAAGGTCTGCTTGTGCCCTCATTAAAACTGTTAAAATACATTGAATAAGAAAACACTGATGTGTATGTATGTATATATTAATAATTAGACAATATTAAATAAAGTAGTTGGCTTTGTGTGTATATACACATGATACAATAAGTTTTTGTAGAACCAATATATGAATACATACATATAGGATTATATAGTGAGACATAGAACACATAAGGTGGGGTTATTGAAAGTTCATTCTCCCAAAGTCGTAAATCTGTTATCTTTGAGTTAGTAAAGTCTTATCAGGACAAGGAGGGTTTGATTTAACATGACTGGGTGCCATATTGTCTCTATACAAAGTATTCTAATGGGTAAAGCCATAGACAAAAACAGTTATAAATCATTTTAATAAACATGTAGGAATTCTGGGAATGAATAAGTTTGTCTGGTTGTATGACAAGTGTACAAGTGTCAGATTTATGGTTAGTTACATTGACGTAGATCTTAGCAACCAATCATATCTAGGAGACATGGCTAACATAAGGCTTGTAAAGGTATATCAATGCAAGTTTTACAATTGTTAGACAGACAAGTCAGATAGGAGCCCATAAGGCTGAACTCTATGGGCAAATATCTGTCCTTTTGTTGTAACTTGTCTCCTCGTACGAGTCAAATAAAGAAAACTTCTTAACTTGATCCAGAGTGTGGTCTAAGGTGAAGTTCCCTCACAGTTTCCATAGCCAAGTAGCTGCATCCAAGCCTTACATCACCAGGTGCAATGCAAAGCGACAGATGCAGTGGTAAAGAGCACGCCACCAATGGACTCTAGAACAGTGGAGATGTGTTCTGTGGAGTGACAAATCACACTTCTCTGTCTGGCAATCCGATGGACGTGTCTGGGTTTGACAGTTGTCAGGAGAATGGCACTTGCCGGACTGCATTGTGCCAAGTGTAAAGTTTGGGAGAGGGGGGGTTGTGGTGTGGGGTTGTTTTTCAGGGGTTGGCCCCTTAGTTCCAGTGAAGGGAACAGCATTCCAAGACATTTTGGATGTAATGGATTTTATGCTCCCAACTTTGTAGGAATAGTTTGGGGATGGCTCCTTCTTGATCCAACATGACTGCGCACCAGTGCACAAAGCAAGGTCCATAAAGACATGGATGAGGGAGTTTGGGGTGGAGGAACTTGACTGACCTACGTCCTGACCTCAACCTGATAGAGCACCTTTGGGATGAATTAGAGCAAAGACTGCGAGCCAGGCCTTCTCGTCCAACATCAGTGCCTGACCTCACAAATGCACTTCTGGAAGAATGGTCAAACATTCCCATAGACACATTCCTATAACTTGTGAACAGCCTTCCCAGAAGAGTTGAAGCTGTTATATAGCTGCAAAGGGTGGGCCAACTCAATATTGAACCCTACGGACTAAGACATTAAAGTTCATGTGCATGTAAAGGCAGGTGTCCCAATACTTTTGGTAATATAGTGTATATGTGCTCCAATTCATTCAGGTTGTGGAAGTGGAAGAATTATAGAGTTAGGACTGCAGTACCCTGGTGTGCCCTAACTTGGCCGCTTACGCATATATTTGCAAATGTGTGCAAACTAAACCCCTGTTTTAACATGTATTGTTTGGGTCAATTCAGTTTGTTGCAGGCTGGCTGGTAAGTGAGCTGGGAATTTTTCTTAGTTTTTTGACATGCATCGCTCCTTGCTGCAAAGGCCAATTATATGTTGGGGTGTTTGCCATTTGTTTTTAATGCTACAAGCTGGCTATATCATCTTCATCTAGGTGGGGTCTGGGCAAAGTCCACCAAGCCTCAGCTGAGGAGTCAATCAATCCAGGAAGCCGCAGGAGGGAACCGAAGTGGCTATGGAGCAGCTAGGGCTTGATAGAAGAAACTTTAAGAAAAATTTTACCCAAAGAGAGATGTAGGTTTCACTCAGTAGAAGACAACCATCACCTGAAGACATTTGCAAAAACTCAGGCTTGCTGGGAATAGTTTTTTTTTTTTCCAGTATCCTGTTACCTGAAGGTAGCTGCATATAACCCATGGTTAAAATGAAGTCCTGTGTCCTGTACTGTAGGATTAAGAAATGGACCTTCCTGCAACTCATTTATTGGAAACATGACAATGTGATGTTACAGGAATGGAGATGGACCTTACATATGGTGTACAGTATCTCCTCCTCATTTGTTTGGAACATGGCATTATATTGAGGAATGGAGATGGACCTTTCATATGGTGTACAGTATCTCCTCCTCATTTGTTGGGAACATGATGTTATATACTATATGAAGAAGTAAAATGAAAATATGAATTCTCTCTGCATTTAATGTTTATTACTTACTTGTGTCTATATGTAGAGAAGATTCCTCCTGTTTACTTTTCATAATCATCTCCCCCTCCTCCATAGACTGCTGATCTCCACTCACCAACCTCTCTTCTTCTTCTTTAGTCTCAACTTTGATGTCATTCAGTTCTTCACCCTAAACCCCAAAGATGATAAAATATAACATCTGGAAACATTATTGCAAATAACAGGAGATTACATAGAAGAATATTCTATAATAGTTTAGAATTATTTTGAGTTCTAGTTGCTCAGTCCCACCTACCTGATGATGGTGAGGGATGGTGTGACCTTCCTGTGTGGAATCCCGGGAATACAGAGATCCACCCTCCTCCATAGACTGCTGATCTCCATTTATCAATGTCTCGTCCTCTTCTACTTTAACTTCAACTTTTATGTCTTTCAATTCTTCACCCTAAACCCCAAAGTGAATAGCAAACATTTATGAAAAAGTGAAAGGAGCTTACATTGAGGAATGGCATTTTTTTTTTATTTAGAATACCTTTTTACCCAGTTTCTTAGTCCCACCTACCTGATGGTGAGGGATGGTGTGATCTTCCTGTGTGGAATCCCGGGAATACAGAGGACGAGGACATCTCTCTGGTGGGTTCCCATTACTGGATCCATCTGTAGGAAACACACACACTGACTGAATACATTGTTTCTATGTGTTTATCAGATGATGGGGGATCTAGGTGGACCCTCCGTACTGCTCTCTCCTTTACAATAAAGTCTCCTCTTACCCGGTGATGTGAGGGGCGGCTGATCCTCCATCATGACGTCCTTGTAGAGATCCTTGTGTCCTTCTAAATACTCCCACTCCTCCATGGAGAAATAGACAGTGACATCCTGACACCTTATAGGAACCTGACACACACAATGATACAGTCACCATCCAGACACATCCCTTGTCTGTTACTGGATAATGTCCCAGAATTCCCAGAATTGGGGAGCTAAAACCAGGTGCTGCCAAATATCGTATAATTATTAATATCTGATCTGTAACACCGGTTCCCTTTCTGGTATGGGCTAATATACATAGTTTAGTATTTAGAAAGGTAGGTGGGTGATTTATTAATAGAGATAAGAGTGATGTCATGTGACCTCCCAGAATCCTCCTCACCTCTCCGGTCAGGTCTGTGTTTTATTATTAGAGATAAAACTGATGTGATTGGCTCAGTGTTCTCTGTACAGCACTACAGTATCGTAGGGTTGCCACCTCATCCCTTTAAACCCGAACACAGGTTCTGTGGCTGATTAAGATTGTAATTAAACTCACTTGTTGCCTTATCTGCATTTAATTAGCCTCAGAACCTGTGTAATTCATATGTGTTCGGGTTTAAAGGGATGAGGTGGCAACTCTACAGTATCGGTCAGAGCTATATACAGGAATACAAACATTTTATTTATTAATGTTTTACAATAAATGTGTATCATCATCTGTTGGAGATAAAAGACATCACAGAGACTATGGAGGAAGAGGACGGACATGACGGGGGGTTACTGGGTGTAAATATAAAATAATATCTTATTACCTTCTATGCTGCCAGTTCCAGTAATGTCTTCTCTCTACTTCCTCCCTACTCACCTCTCACCCGGAACTTCCTGTTTATATGTGACATCACTTCCTATTTTACTTCCTGTGTTCCATCAGACTAGGTGACCCATCAGATTTCGTAACAGAAGTGACGTTCCGTCACGGCCATCTTGGTACACCCCGGACAGGCCTACACTAAGCCTTCAGTCTGAAGTCGCCAAGCGGACATCTTTTTTCACCCACCGACGTCTTGCATTTCACACTTTTTTTTTACCACTAAACTGAGCTTATGTCGTGAAATAGAGTATTTAGAAATCCGTGACGCTGTTTTGATATTGAATGTTAAAAGCAGCGGTCTGCTGTCAGATCAGCAAACATGTGAGATCAGCAGGCTTGCCTCTCCTTTTAAATATTCAACATCAAAACAGCGTCACGGATTTCTAAATACTCTATTTCACAGTATAAGCTCAGTTTATTGGTAAAAATAAGTGTGGAATGCAAGACTTCGGTGGGTGGAAAAAGATACCAAACCCTTCTTGTTCTTATCCCAGAAAATTGATCTTTCCAAACATTGACTATCCCCTAACCCCCAACTTTTCCACAATGGTGGCATTTACTGGAACTGATCCCTTGTAGTTCCCACCTGTAGCAGCTAAAAGCTTGCAAGACGGCGAGGAGGAGAAGTTAGCTTTCAGCTGCTCTAATGGAGAACTACAGGAGATTGATTTCAGTAACTGCCAACCCTCCCAACAGCACCTATAGCCCCTTCCTCCTACCCAGGATTCCCATCACCCTGCTGGTCAGCTACTCTGGTCTCTTGTTGAACTGATGGGTCTGGGTCCTGTACAGGAAGCCCAGCGGTACCCCCTTATCAGCAGACCTGAATACGAGTACTCTAGTTCATAGGTTATGGAGATGGCCTACATTATTTTGATACTGGACAACTATCTGTCAAACTCAATTGATATAACCCCTGACCCCAAATGAGCTCTTCTGGGCATACTCCCGGATGATTGGCCATCTTCTACACAGAAAATTTTGCTCACCCACTTCTTGTTCTTATCCCTGAAAATTGATCTTCACAACATTGGCTATCCCCTAACCTGCTAACTTTTGAACAATGGTACAATGCAGTAAATACTGTCATGGAAACAGAATAGAGCAGAATAGAATAGAAAATAAAAGAAAATAATAGAACCAAATATAATAAAACAGAATAGAACAGAATAAAATAAAACAATAGAACAGAATAAAACAGAATAGAATAGAAAATAAAAAATAGTATAAAACGGAATAGAGAATAAAAGAATAATGAATGAATGAATGATTTGTAAAGCGCTGCAAATGCGAACTGAATCGCCTCAAGGCGCTAAATGCGTTGACCAGCTTCTTAGAAGAGGAAGGTTTTGAGTTTTTTCCTGAAGGCCAGATGGTTTTCTTCCATGCGGATGTGAGTCGGAAGAGCATTCCATAGCCGAGGTCCCTGGACTGCGAATCTGCGTTCTCCCCTTGCTTTGTAGCGATATTTGGGAACGAGGAGGATGTTTTGGTTGGATGATCGCAAATTGCGATTGGGTGTGTATGCATTTGTGGGTGAGGTAGAGCGTCTTGAATGTGATCCGATTCTTTACCGTTAGCCAGTGTAGGCTCCTCAGGGATGGGGAGATGGACTCCCAGGGTTTTTTTCCTGTTATCAGTCTTGCCGCCGCATTTTGAATGGCCTGTAGGCGCGCAAGCTGATATTGGGGTAAGCCTATGTAGAATGAGTTTGCGTAGTCAAGACGGGAATTGATGATTGTTCCAACTACTGCTGCTTTGTCCTTTTCTGGGATAAAGGGAATGAGTCTGCGTAGCAGGCGGAGGAGATGGTGAGAACCGCTGACTACTGAACCTATTTGTGCATCCATTGTCATTTCTGAGTCAAAGATAACTCCAAGACTCTTGGCTTGACTCTTGGTGCTCGGAGAGATGGTCTGTCCGAAGATGGCGGGAGGTTTCCATGGGGTCTTGGATTTGGGATTTTGGTTAGCGTGTAGGAGGAGAAGTTCTGTTTTTGACCCGTTGAGTTTGAGGGAACTAATGGTCATCCAGTCATCTATCAAAGTGAGACACTTCTCTAGTTGTTGATGGTGGTCTTTTTGTCCGGTGATGCGGAAGTAGATTTGGGTATCGTCAGCGTATGAGTGGAAGCAGAGGTCTGATTTTTTGATGATTTTGAGGAGTGGGCGGATGTAGATGTTGAATAGCACTGGCGACAAGGGTGAACCCTGGGGGACTCCACAGGAAATTGTCTGGCTGTCAGAGGTAAATGCTCCCAGTTTCACTGTCTGCGAGCGATTCTCTAAGAAGGATGCAAACCATTTTAGACTCAAATCTGTAGCTCCTGCAACATCTGTGAGGCGGACCAGTAGAGTATTGTGGTCCACTGTATCAAATGCTGCACTAAGGTCTAGCAATATCAGGAGACATGATTCTCCGTCATCTGCTGCTTCAAGGGCATCATCCCATATTTTTAGAAGTGCCGTTTCTGTGCCATGGCCTGGGTGGAAGCCTGATTGTAATGTGTCCAGAAGTTGATGTGTGTCCAGGTGGCGTTGTAACTGTTGTACTACCGCTTTCTCTATAATCTTGGCGATGGTGCTAAGGCTTGTTATCGGTCTGCGGTGGTTAGGGTCCTTAGGGTTGAGATTGGGTTTCTTTAGCAGGGGTTTGACGGTGGCTTGCTTGAGGGAGGTTGGCACAATCCCTTCTTTGAACAACTGATTTATGAGGTGTGTTATAGTGGGAGCCAGGATCTCGGAGCATTCTTTCAGGAATTTCGTGGGAATTATGTCATTTGGTGATGTGCTGTCTCGAAGGCTTCTCATAATGGTTTTAGTCGTGTCAGTGGTGATCGGTGTCAAGAAGAAGTCCGGTGGTTGTGTGATGTTCGTGTTGATGTCCTCTTTTTGCTTTGGTTGGGTGAGGTTGGTTGTTTTTTTCTGTTGGATTGATTTCCGGATGTTGTCGCTTTTGTCTATGAAGAAATTTGATAACTCATTGTTATTGTAACTCATTCTTGAGTATCGTTTGCTGGGAGCTCTAAGCAGGATGGGTTCATTGACTGGGCGACTATTTTGAAAAGTTCCCGCAGTCGGTTTATGGCAGTTGAGATGGTATTCGAGAAATGTTCTTTTTGGCTGTGAAGATTGCTTTGTGGTATTTCACCGTGAGTACTTTGTAGTTTGTATGATTTTCCTTAGTAGGATTTCTTCTCCATGCTCTTTCAGCTCTTCTACGTTCCTGCTTGAGTAGGGTGAGAGTGCCATTAAACCATCTTGAGTTTTTTTTGCGGATGAGTGTTCTGCTTTTTGGCGCTACTGAGTCTGCTGTTTGTAGTAGTGTCTTGTTTAGGGAGTTGAGTGTTTGTTCCGTTGAGAGGTTTAAGTTTAGCGATTGTATTTTGTTTGATAATGTGGTTTTGAAGAGTTCAGAGTGCAGTCTCTTCTGAGATCTGTTCCAGTGTGTTGTTGTTGCGTGTTTCTGTTTTTGGAGGGTGGTGTTGAAGGTGATTTTAAATTTGATAGCGTGGTGGTCTGTCCATGGTAGTGGTGTGTTGTCGAATATGTTGATGTCCATATTCTGTTGGAAGATGAGGTCTAGAGTGTGTCCTGAACCATGCATAGGAGTATTTATCAGCTGTTGAAGACCTAGTTCTTCCAGTTGGTTGATGCAGGCGGTGGCAATAGGGTCTTGGGTAGAGTTTGCCCAAAGGTTGAAGTCTCCAAGTACCAGCAGGTTTTTGGTTTTCAGGGTGTGCATTGAAATAAGTTCAGTGAGTGGTGTAAGGAGATTGGTCTTTGGTCCTGGTGGTCTGTAGCATAGTAATATGTGAATGGTGTCTTGGGGTGTTGTTTGAAAATGCAGGGGGAGTGTCTCCATGAAAGGCACTGAGTTCTGTGAAGTTGGTTTGGTGAAGGCAAGGTGCGATTTGAAGATCACTGCTAGGCCTCCTCCTTTTTTCTTATTCTATGCTCGGTTAGGATGCTGTAGTTCTCTGGCACCATTTCAGTTAGGATGGTATTGCAGTCGGATGTTAGCCAGCTTTCCGTAATGAAGAGGCAATCAATGTTGTATTTGATGATGAAGTCGTGGATTTCCAGTCTGTGCTTGACTGCAGATCTGGTGTTGATCAGGGCACATGCTAGTTGTTGTAGTTGGATTGGTGTTTCCCTGTATTTCATGGTTGCTTGTAGGTTGGTCCTTAGTAATTTTTCTTTTTTTAGTCTTTTTTGAGTGGCGGTTGGTAGAGTTAAACCGGTGTTTCTTAGCCTATGGAGGGCCTCCGCTGTGTACTTGAAAATGCACATGGTGAGGGCAAAAACTGCTGAAGGAAGATGATGGAAGAGATGGAGGGCTACCTAACCACCCTCCCGTTGAGCACGTAGGTCTGCGACTGTTCTGCGAGTGCACGTAGGTCTGTGAGTACCTGTGTATTGTCTTGTTGTGTACCTGTGTATTGTCTTGAGTATTAGTGCCAGGAAGCTAGCTGTTAGGTAATTTGGACAGGGTAAAATCCCCAATCCTCACTAAATTTAATAGGTACGATGCCCGGCGGGTGTGGAGAGGCGACTCTTTGTACATCTTGCCGCATGTATGCGTTCCTTGATCATCCGATCGAGGGCGAATACTGCTGTGCAAAATGTAAGCACATTGTTTCCCTGGAAGCCCAGGTTCTGAATCTGGGGAAGCAACTGTCAGCACTGAGAAGTCCCTCCATACTAAAGGTGAGCCAGGAACGTACACGGCAGGTGCCGGCAGGGGCCAGCACAGAGGCGGGTGGAGACAAAGAGGTGCAGGCACTAGCAAAGAGTAGATGGGTGACAGTCAGGAGGGGTAGAGGGGGAAGTGCCAGGGAGGCCGATCCAGGACTGGAGCATCCCAATAAGTACGCTACTTTGAGTGACATTGGTGAAACCAGTCAGGGACCAGCACTGCTGGAGCTGAGGGACTCTCCTAGCTGCCGGAGGAAGAACTCCTCCAGTGAGAGTGGGGGGGGCAGCAAAGGGAAAGGAAAGACAGATTCTGGTGGTAGGGGACTCAATTCTTAGAAGGACAGAGAGGGCAATCCGTAACCAAGACCTAAAGCGCCGAACAGTATGTTGTCTACCGGGCGCTCGGGTTCGGCACATCACGGATCTTGTGGACAGATTACTGGGAGGGGCTGGGGAAGACCCGGCTGTCATGGTGCACGTTGGCACCAATGACAAAGTCAGAGGCAGATGGAGTGTCCTAAAGAACGATTTTAGGGACTTGGGAGCTAAATTGAGGAAAAGGACCTCCAAGGTAGTATTCTCAGGAATATTACCGGTACATCGAGCCACACCAGAAAGGAAGAGATTAGATTATTATTAGATTAGGGAAGTAAACAAGTGGCTGAAGAGCTGGTGTAGTAAGGAGGGGTTTGGGTTCCTGGAGGACTGGGCCGACTTCTCAGTTGGTAACCGGTACTATAGAAGGGACGGACTGCACCTAAATGAGGAGGGTGCAGATCTGCTGGGAATGAAGATGGCCAAAAAGTTAGAGGGGTTTTTAAACTAGGCGATGGGGGGGAGGGTCCAGAGGCAGAGATAGCCAGCGTGGAAGATATTCCAGAGGGTAGTATTGGGGGCATTAGTGGCAGGTTAACCAAAGCACAAAAACACAAGGTGAGTATAGTAGCAAGTCCTAGTTGCAATCTCGAAACACCCAATACGAGGACAATATGCGACCGGTCTAAACTATGTGGCATGTTCACCAATGCCAGGAGCATGGCAGACAAGATGGGTGAACTAGAGATACTGTTGTACGAGGAGGATTTGGATTTTGTGGGAATTTCAGAGACCTGGTTCAACAGCTCTCATGATTGGCTGGCAAACATTCAAGGGTATACCCTTTACCGCAAGGATAGGGAGGGTAAAAAAGGGGGAGGGGTATGCCTATATATCAAGAATAATGTACAAGTGAATGTGAGAGATGACATCACTGAGGGAGCTAGGGAGGAGGTGGAATCCTTATGGGTAGAGCTCCAAAGGGATGAAGCTAAGGGGAAAATAATACTGGGAGTATGCTATAGGCCCCCTAACCTGAGGCAGGAAGTGGAGACGGATCTCCTATCACAAATTGGATTAGCAGCAAGGATGGGAAGTGTTATCATAATGGGGGATTTTAATTTTCCAGACATAGACTGGGTGGAGGGAACCGCGCATTCATTTAAGGCTCGCCAATTCCTTAATGTCCTGCAGGACAATTTTATGGGTCAGATGGTAGACGCAGCAACTAGAAATAAATCATAAGTCATCCTGTGTAACAGCGTCGATCAGCTGTTACACTCCATTTATGTTTGATTATATAAAGCGCAGTTGTGTGGGGGGCTTATTCATACCCCAGCAGAAGCCTTTGGAGGCGAAACGCGTCGGGTTTCTATGACTACACCCCACCACTACCCACTGCGCTGTTTTTATACTTTTTTATGTCGTTTTTTTATATCAATTTTATTTTGAGCCGAGTTTTTACTGCCCTCACCTGTAAAGAATCTTTTTTGGAGCTTACTCCGTAATAAAGTGCTCTTACGCTTTCTACAAAATAAGGATTTACACTATGTGGAGGCTTTTTTCTTTTCTTTGCTTATTTGCACCTATGACGGGCTTTTGAGGAAACGGTCATCTGGCGACCGAAACTGCATCCTGGGGACCCTGGACCCTAACCTGGTATAACATCTGAAGATTATTGACAAGATGCTTTACGAGTCTTTCTACAGATCTTCATCCCATACCGCTTGACGGTGCAAGCTCGTTTGACTCACCGCCACGGCCTGTGAGTCCACCTGATCTGGTAAGGGCATCCTTTTGCTTTTTCTTTATCCGTGTTGAGACCATCCACATGAGTCACGAATCTGCTTGTCCCCAAGGATCCTTCCTAAACAATCTATAATCATCCTGTAGGAAGACGGCTTGCGCCCAGTTGGCTGCGGGACTAAATAGGAATACCCCATCCATCCATTAATAGACTGGGAGTCTCCATATATGTTTACCCCTCTTAGTGATTTGGATGTCCTCTTTCTTGGTTTCTATCTTAATCAACATTTTTGTCGAACAGCATACCCAGTTTATTGAGATACCTTGCATCAATATTTACCTGTATTGCTTTTTGGAATATGGTTTTATATGCATGATTGTTTCTTTATTAACGCATAGGTTGTTACTGAGTATTCTATTCCCCTACACATCTAAGTATTCACTACTTTTTATGCTCCACAAAACAATCACTTCCTACTCCCCCACACATCCAAGCATTCACTACTTTTTATGCTTCACAAAACAATCACCTCTCACTTCACAAGTTTAGACTTTAAGTTATATTATTCTCCTATAGAGATCATTGTTATTTGACTAATAACAGGTGTCTCACCATTCATTAGCGCCACACTTTTTATGTTTATTTCACACTTGCAACGGTCAAATTGCTGTGTTGGCTGCTTTATCTTTCTTTAGGAGTTGGCGCAATTTCTACATCTTTTTTTGTAGAAATAAATCATTACTGGATCTACTGATTACCAACAATACAGACCTGATCACGGATGTGGAAATAGGGGGCAATTTAGGTAACAGCGATCACAGGTCAATTAGTTTCAGTATAAATCACACAAATAGGAAACATAAAGGGAATACAAAGACACTGAATTTCAAAAGAGCCAACTTCCCTAAACTACAAACCTTGCTAAAAGGCATAAACTGGGATAAAATATTAGGAACAAAGAATACGGAAGAGAGATGGGTTTACTTTAAGAGCATATTAAATAAGGGCATTAGCCAATGTATCCCATTGGGTAATAAATTTAAAAGAGCGAACAAAAGTCCTGGATGGCTTAACTCCAATGTAAAAATGCATATAAAAGCAAAGGAGAAGGCCTTCAAAAAATACAAGGTTGAGGGATCATCCTCAGCATTCAGACTTTATAAAGAATGCAACAGGAAATGTAAGGGAGCAATTAGGACGGCTAAGATAGAACATGAAAGACACATAGCGGAGGAGAGCAAAAAAAATCCCAAGAAATTCTTTAAGTATGTAAACAGTAAAAAAGGGAGGACAGACCATATTGGCCCCATAAAGAATGAGGAAGGACATCTGGTTACAAAGGATGGGGAGATGGCGAAGGTATTGAATTTATTCTTCTCCTCAGTCTTCACGAGTGAATCAGGGGGCTTCAGTAACCATAACTGCAGTGTTTATCCTCATGACACAACACAGGAAGCACCTCCATGGTTAACAGAGGACGGAATTAAAATTAGACTTGAGAAACTTAACATTAATAAATCACCGGGACCAGATGGCTTGCATCCAAGGGTACTTGGGGAACTCAGTCAAGTGATTGCCAGACCGTTGTTCCTAATTTTTACAGATAGTCTACTGACTGGAATGGTACCAGCTGATTGGAGAAAAGCCAATGTAGCACCAATATTTAAAAAGGGCCCAAAATACATCCCTGGGAATTACAGACCAGTTAGCCTAACATCAATAGTATGTAAACTCTTGGAGGGGATGATAAGGGACTATATACAAGATTTTAGTAATAAGAACAATATCATTAGCAGTAATCAGCATGGATTCATGAAGAATCGTACTTGCCAAACCAATCTACTAACCTTCTATGAGGAGGTGAGTTGCCATCTAGATAAAGGAAGGCCCATAGACATGGTGTATCTGGATTTTGCAAAAGCATTTGACACAGTTCCCCATAAACGTTTACTGTACAAGATAAGGTCCATTGGCATGGACCATAGGGTGAGTACATGGATTGAAAACTGGCTACAAGGGCGTGTTCAGAGGGTGGTGATAAATGGGGAGTACTCGGAATGGTCAGGGGTGGGTAGTGGGGTTCCCCAGGGTTCTGTGCTGGGACCAATCCTATTTAATTTGTTCATAAACAATCTAGAGGATGGGATAAACAGTTCAATCTCTGTATTTGCAGACGATACTAAGCTAAGCAGGGCAATAACTTCTCCGCAGGACGTGGAAACCTTGCAAAAAGACCTGAACAAATTAATGGGGTGGGCGACTACATGGCAAATGAGGTTCAATGTAGAAAAATGTAAAATAATGCATTTGGGTGGCAAAAATATGAATGCAATCTATACACTGGGGGGAGAACCTCTGGGGGAATCTAGGATGGAAAAGGACCTGGGGGTCCTAGTAGATGATCGGCTCAGCAATGGCATGCAATGCCAAGCTGCTGCTAACAAAGCAAACAGAATATTGGAATGCATTAAAAGGGGGATCAACTCCAGAGATAAAACGATAATTCTCCCGCTCTACAAGACTCTGGTCCGGCCGCACCTAGAGTATGCGGTCCAGTTCTGGGCACCAGTCCTCAGGAAGGATGTACTGGAAATGGAGCGAGTACAAAGAAGGGCAACAAAGCTAATAAAGGGTCTGGAGGATCTTAGTTATGAGGAAAGGTTGCAAGCACTGAACTTATTCTCTCTGGAGAAGAGACGCTTGAGAGGGGATATGATTTCAATTTACAAATACCGGACTGGTGACCCCACAATAGGGTTAAAACTTTTTCGCAGAAGAGAGTTTAACAAGACTCGTGGCCACCCATTAAAATTAGAAGAAAAGAGGTTTAACCTTAAACTACGTAGAGGGTTCTTTACTGTAAGAGCGGCAAGGATGTGGAATTCCCTTCCACAGGCGGTGGTCTCAGCGGGGAGCATTGATAGCTTCAAGAAACTATTAGATAAGCACCTGAATGACCGCAACATACAGGGATATACAATGTAATACTGACACATAATCACACACATAGGTTGGACTTGATGGACTTGTGTCTTTTTTCAACCTCACCTACTATGTAACTATGTTGATCCAGAGGAAGTCGAAAAAACCCCTAGCTGAGCTGGCCAATTGCTCCAGCAGAGGAAAAATTCCTTCCTGACCCCCCCGAGGGGCGATCGGATCCGAGGACCCTGGATCAACTATTAGGGTACCCTGGTGGCTTACCTGTACAAGATGGTCCAGAGGGTGGCGGTGGGGGGAGGGGAGGGGTATGGGGGGTCTGACCACTACTTACTGGTTGGAATGGTGCTGCGGCTGGGTCTCGGAGGATTTAAGATGGGCGCTGATCAGGTCCAAAGTCTCTGGTGGTAGCCTGTGCCCACGTAGTGAGGTCCGGTGTAGAGGAGGGAGTGTTCCAGATGTTGGGCACGGGGGCCCTCTGGACAGGAGTGGGTGCTGGGTGACTGGAGCTAGGCCGCAGCCGTGGTCTGTCCCCC
Source organism: Aquarana catesbeiana (assembly GCF_042186555.1). Lineage (NCBI taxonomy): Eukaryota > Metazoa > Chordata > Amphibia > Anura > Ranidae > Aquarana > Aquarana catesbeiana. Next base: position 307,323,629 of record NC_133331.1, read on the forward strand.
GAGTCTAACAACTAGAGAGCGAGGTGATTGGACGGCGGCTGTGGTGGTGCTGTCAGGAGTGGGCCGGTACAGGCCTGGGGGGGGGGGGACCGGGTCCTGGTACTAACCTGCTGGGGGGGTCCGGGGTGAGCTCCGTGTGGAGGTAGTGGTTGCAGTCGAACTGGGTGGATCAATATGGCTGACGGGCTAAGCCCGTGTCGTGTGCTGTCCTGATGCCCGATCTCGGAGGTGGCTAGGTCCTGTGGGTGGATGGTGGTGGGGTAGGTCCCGGACTACCTGCTAGGGGGGTCCGGGGATGAGCTCCGGGTGGAGGTGGTAGCTGCCGGTGGGTGTACCAAGATGGCCGACGGGCTAGGCCCGAGTCACGGTGGGTGTACTGTGGCATTGGGTCCTGGTGGCTGGGCTGGGGGGGGGGTCAGCTGGGACCGAGGCTCCGGTGGGTTCCTGCTGGGAAGTGTGGGGATGGTCTCCGGGCGGCCGGCGGAGTGTTGAGGCCTAGGGAAGGAGGACCAAGATGGCCGCCGGCTAGGCTCGAGCCACGGTGCCCGGCTACTCGGATCCCATAGTGGCTACCGATCTGTCCGAGGGTGGTGATGAGGGAGGATGGATCCGGTGGGAGGTGGAGAGTGGGCCTGCCGGTCGGACTGCCGATCGGGCTGAGGGGGAGAGAAGCGGCAGGTTGGCACTGGCCGGAGCTAGGCCGAAGCCGCGGAGTTTCCTGAGGGGGCAGGCCGAAGCCGCGGCGTATCCGACGTGTCCTGCGGGGAGGGCCTAAGGAGCTGGCGTGCTGGCCCGCGGCTTCCGGTGACAGTGGCCGCTCGGTGCACAGGTGGGGATCCCTGTGCAGCTCCGCTGGGGAGTCCGGGAGTCCTGGAAGGCTGGGAGCAGCTGGAGCAACTAACACTAACGTCTGCTCTCTCTGACAGCTCTGAGACAGAATAAAACGGAATAGAAAATAAAAGAATAAAATAAAACAGAATAGAGTAGTATAGAATAGAAAAGAAAAACTTGCTACACAGGATGTCCAAATTTTTTTTAATAATAATGGTCTCCGTACAACTTGGATAGAGGTTCTCTGTCCTATATTCCCACATCCTGAATGGTACATATGGAACAAAACAATTTTTGTAGCAGTGGACTTTTTTTTGAGGCATATAGTAAATAGCACCACACAAATATATTTATAAAATCATAACGTTTATTATACAAATATAAAACAAAACGTGTATAGCAACATATCCAATATTTTTGAGGTAGGGTTTACAGATCTTTTTTTTTCATTTCAACATTTAGCTCAACGTGTTTCGAGTCGTCAAACATCTTCATCAGGATCACATGTGAACAGTATCCATATAAGGGAACCCGTTAGCATAAAATCACAGGGTTTGCTGGAATAAGGGTTCTCTAATCCAGGAGGGGGCATGCGGTGGAAGGCAAGATGGCTATTAAAAAATACACTATACTACCGATAGTATTGGGACACCTGCCTTTACACACACATGAATGTTAATGGCATCCCAGTCTTAGTCCGTAGGGTTCAATATTGAGTTGGCCCACCCTTTGCAGCTATAACAGCTTCAACTCTTCTGGGAAGGCCGTCCACAAGGTTTAGGAGTGTGTCTATGGGAATGTTTGGCCATTCTTCCAGAAGCGCATTTGTGAGGTCAGGCACTGATGTTGGATGAGAAGGCCTGGCTCGCAGTCTCCACTCTAATTCATCTTAAAGGTGTTCAATCGGGTTGAGGTCAGAACTCTGTGCAGGCCAGTCAAGTTCCTTCACCCCAAACTCTCTCATCCATAGCTTTATGAAACTTGCTTTGTGCTCTGGTCCAAATCATTTGGTGGAGGGGGGATAATGTTGGGTGGGGGTTGTTTTTCAGGGGTTGGGCTTGGCCCCTTAGTTCCAGTGAAGGGAACTCTTAAGGTATCAGCATACCAAAACATTTTGGACAATTTCATGCTCCCAACTTTGTGGGAACAGTTTGGGGATGGCCCCTTCCTGTTCCAACATGACTGCCCACCAGTGCCACTTCCGGTTTCATACGCACCCTTTCCTGGCCAGTACAGCCAGGAGACACATCTAACCAAGCCTATCTGTGCTTGGTTAGATGGTGTGAAGGGCAGGGAAGACATTGGACCCTAATGTCTCCATACCTGCCACTTGCCCAATGCTATCACATAGGGGTTTATTAACTCCTTGTGATAGCAAATAATTAAAAAGAGAAAAGAAAAAAGTTAAAAAAAACAAAAAAAAAAAAAAAAAAACATAAAATATATAAAAATAATAATAAAAAGTAGCCGAAACCCCCGTTGCCCCGCACACACAAGCCCAGGGTGCGCACGTGTATGTCAACCGCGGTCGTACCACACATATGACATATCGCCGCGAACGTCAGAGTGGGAACAATAATTCTAGCACAAGAGCTCCTAGGTACAGTGCCTTGAATAAGTATTCATACCCCTTGAAATGTTCCACATTTTGTCATGTTACAACCAAAAACATAAATGTATTTTATTGGGATTTTATGTGATAGACCAACACAAAGTTGCACATAATTGTGAAGTGGAAGGAAAATGATAAATGGTTTTCAAAATTTTTTTACAAATAAATATGTGAAAAGTGTGGTGTACATTTGTATGGCGCCCCCCGGAGTCAATACTTTGTAGAACCGCCTTTCTCTGCAATTACAGCTGTAAGTCTTTTTGGGGATGTCTCTACCAGCTTTGCACATCTAGAGAGGGACATTTTTGCCCATTCTTCTTTGCAAAATATCTCAAGCTCTGTCAGATTGGATGGAGAGCATCTGAGAACAGCAATTTTCAAGTCTTGCCACAGATTCTTAATTGGATTTAGGTCTGGACTTTGACTGGACCATTCTAACACATGAATATGCTTTGATCTAAACCATTCCATTGTAGCTCTGGCTGTATGTTTCGGGTCGTTGTCCTGCTGGAAGGTGAAGCTCCGCCCCAGTCTCAGGTCTTTTGCAGACTCTAACAGGTTTCCTTCTAAGATTGCCCTGTATTTGGCTCCATCCATCTTCCCATCAACTCTGACCAGCTTCCCTGTCCCTGCTGAAGAAAAGCATCCCCACAACATGATGCTGCCACCACCATGTTTCACGGTGGGGATGGTGTGTTCAGGGTGATGTGCAGTGTTAGTTTTCCACCATACGTAGCATTTTGCTTTTAGGCCACAAAGTTCAATGTTGGTCTTCCACATGTTTGTTGTGTCCTCCACATGGCTTCTCCCAAACTGCAAACGGGACTTCTTATGGTTTTCTTTCACCAATGTCTTTCTTCTTGTCACTCTTCCATAAAGGTCAGATTTGTGGAGAACACTACTAATAGTTGTCCTGTGGACAGATTCTTCCACCTGAGCTGTGGATCTCTGCAGCTCCTCCAGAGTTACCATGGGCCCCTTGGCTGCTTCTCTGATGAATGCTCTCCTTGCCCGGCCTGTCAGTTTAGGTGGACGGCCATGTCTTGGTAGGTTTGCAGTTGTGCCATACTCTTTCCATTTTCCGATGATGGATTGAACAGAGCTCCGTGAGATGTTCAAAGCTTGGGATATTTTTTTATAACCTGACCCTGCTTTATACTTCTCCACAACTTTATCCCTGACCTGTCTGGTGTGTTCCTTGGGCTTCATGATGCTGTTTGTTCACTAAGGTTCTCCAACAAACCTCTGAGGGCTTCACAGAACAGCTGTATTTATACTAAGATTATATTGCACACAGGTGGACTCTATTTACTAACTAGGTGATTTATGAAGGCAATTGGTTCCACTAGATTTTAGTTAGGGGTATCAGAGTAAAGGGGGCTGAATATAAATGCCCCCCCCCCCCACACTTTTCACATATTTATTTGTAAAGAATGTTGAAAACCATTTATCATTTTCCTTCCACTTCACAACTATGTGCCACTTATAAAAAAAATGTACAATTATCACCTTTTTATTCTACAGGGCCTCTGCTTTGAGAAAATATAGAATGTTCCGGGGGGTTCAAGTCATTTTATTGCCAAAAATTAAGATTTTTACACATGGGCGAGAAAATAAAATTAAAAAAAATTGCTCTGGAGCCGAACTGGATAAAATAAAATAAAATATTTATGCCCCGCCCCCCAACACACCAATCTGAACATGAAAACAGTTATTGGCCCGTGTGAGTTTTCTGGTGAGCAACAAGTGAATTCCTGTACTTAAAACTTCTCCCGCACTCTGAACACGAATATGGACGCTCACCCGTGTGACTTCTTTGGTGTTTGACAAGGTCTCCTTTCTGAAGGAAACATTTCCCGCACTCTGAACACGAATGAGGACGTTCAGCTGTGTGAGTTTTCTGGTGTCTATGAAGGTCTCCTTTCTGAATGAAACATTTCCCGCACTCGGAACAGGAATAAGGACGTTCAGCTGTGTGAGTTTTCTGGTGTCTAACGAGTCTACATTCTAGGGTAAAACATTTCCCGCACTCTGAACACGAATAGGGACGCTCACCCGTGTGAATTGTCATGTGCTTATGAAGGTTTGCTCTTTGTCTGAAACATTTCCCGCACTCTGAACACGAATAAGGAAGCTCTCCTGTGTGAATTCTTTGGTGTTTGACAAGGTATCCTTTCTGAAGGAAACATTTCCCGCACTCTGAACACAAATAAGAACGCTCACCTGTGTGAGTTGTCTGGTGTCTATGAAGGTCTCCTTTCTGAAGGAAACATTTCCCGCACTCTGAACAGGAATAAGGACGTTCACCTGTGTGAGTTTTCTGGTGTCCAACAAGGTTACTTCTTAGGATAAAACATTTCCCGCACTCTGAACATGAATAGGGACGCTCACCCGTGTGAATTCTCTGGTGCTTACGAAGGTTTCCTCTATGAGTGTAACATTTCCCGCACTCTGAACACGAATAAGGATGCTCTCCTGTGTGACTTCTCTGGTGTACAAGAAGGTCTCCTTTCTGAATGAAACATTTCCCGCACTCAGAACATGCATAGGGACGCTCACCCGTGTGACTTCTCTGGTGTACAAGAAGTATTTTTTTCTCAGTGAAACATTTCCCGCACTCTGAACATGAGTAGGGGCGCTCACCCGTGTGACTTCTCTGGTGTGTAAGAAGAATTCTTTTCTGAGTAAAACATTTCCCGCACTCTGAACAGGAAAAGGGACGTTCACCGGTGTGCATTCTCTGATGTTGCAGAAGGCCTTCTTTCCCAATGAAACATTTCCCGCACTCTGGACATGAACAGGGACGCTCACCCGTGTGAATTCTCCTGTGCTTACGAAGGTACGATTTCTGATTGAAACATTTCCCGCACTCTGAACATGAGAAAGGAGGCTTTTCTGTGTGACTTCTCTGGTGCGTTAGAAAGTGATCTTCCCGACTGTAGCATTTCCCGCACTCTGAACACGAATAGGGGCGCTCACCCGTGTGACATCTCTGGTGATTCAGAAGGTTTCCTTCATGAACGAAACCTTTCCCGCACTCGGAGCATGAATAGGGATGGCGTTTCTCGTGTAGAAGAAGTTCTCCGTTTTCATTGAAGGATTTCCCACACGATGAAAATGAATGCTCTCCTTCATTGCTAAATGAAGATTCCATGGGATTAGATGGATCTGTTGATCTCTCCATACTCGGAGATCTTAGATTTCTATCTGGAGTAACAGTTTGTAGTCCATCAGAAGATTCCTCAGGATTAGAGGGATCCATTGATCTCCCCAATTGGGAAGGTCTGGGATGTAGATTTGGAGTAACGGGATTTCCTCCTGGAGAACATTTCATGATGTCCTGATCTTCTGCACTATGATCTGTAGAGAGAGGAAATCAAATGTCCATCAGAGGTATTCCACACATCGCCCCCAAATGTGGGAAAACAATATTACAATGTTTCACATTTTCTTGAGGTTTTGAATTCAAAGTCCTATTTGTTGGTTTGAGCTGCAGAGACGTCCCCTCCATCAGAGGTCCTCCTCAGTCGGATCATCATGATCCGACTTGCGGTGCGACTTTTGTGCTGAGGATGAAGGGGAACCCTCACCAAAATTTTTTTTAAAAAAATGGCGTGGGGTTCCCCCCTCAGACAATACCAGGCCCTTCGGTCTGGTATGGATTTTAAGGGGAACCCTCTTTGCCAAAAAAAACGGCATGGGGGGCCCCCCAAAATCCATACCAAACCCTTATCTGAGCACGCAGCCCGGCCGGTCAGGAAAGGGGGTGGGGACGAGCAAGTGCCCCCCCCTGGACCGTACCAGGCCGCATACCCTCAACATGGGGGTCGGTGCTTCGGGGCGGGGGGGCGCTGCGCCCCTTCACCCCAAAGCACCTTGTCCCCATGTTGATGAGGACAAGGGCCTCTTCCCAACAACCCTGGCCGTTGGTTGTTGGGGTCTGCGGGCGGGAGGCTTATCGGAATCTGGGAGCCCCTTTTAATAAGGGGGCCCCCAGATCCCGGCCCCCCACCCTATGTGAATGAGTGTGGGGTACATCGTACCCTTACCCATTCACCTGGGGAAAAAGTGTCAATAAAGAAAACACACTACACAGGTTTTTAAAGTAGTTTATTAGTCAGCTCCGGGGGTTTCTTCTTTCTTCTCCGCACTCTCTGGCCTCTTCTCCCGGTCTCCGGTTCTTCTCCCGGGCTCCAGTTCTTCTCCTGCGCTCCTCCGCTATCTTTTGCCGCTCTTTTGCTAGTGGTGGCCCGGTCTTCTCCGTCGTCTTCTTCCCCCCAGTCTTCTTCCGATGTTGACATGACACTCTCTCCTGCTGTAATGCCGGGTGAGCGGTGCGCAATGACTTATATTGGCATGGGGCGCTCCTTATGACGTCACAGTCCCGGTGCATGATGGGAATGTGGCGTCATAAGGGGCAGGGTCACCGGATAACATCACCCAGTGACCACGCCCCATGCCAATTAAAGTCGTTGCGCAACGCTCACCCGGCATTACAGCGGGAAAGCGTCGTGTCAACATCAGAAGAAGACCGGAGGGAAGAAGACGGCGGAGAAGACCGGGCCACTGCTAGCAAAAGAGCGGCAAAAGAGCAGAGGATAGCAGGGGAGCCCGTCAGAAGAACCGGAGAGCGGTAGAAGAACCAGAGACCGGGAGAAGAGGCTGGAGAGCGCGGAGAAGAAAAAAGAGACCCTCGAAGTCGGAAGAGACCCCCGGAGCTGACTAATAGACTACTTTAAAAACCTGTGTAGTGTGTTTTATTTTTGACACTTTTTTCCCAGGTGAATGGGTAGGGGTACGATGTACCCCATACTCATTCACATAAGGTTGGGGGCCGGGATCTGGGGGCCCCCTTATTAAAAGGGGCTCCCAGATTCCGATAAGCCTCCCGCCCGCAGACCCCGACAACCAACGGCCAGGGTTGTCAGGAAGAGGCCCTTGTCCTCATCAACATAGGGACAAGGTGCTTTGGGGTGGGGGGGCGCAGCACCCCCCCTGCCCTGAAGCACCTACCCCCCATTTTGAGGGCATGCGGCCTGGTACGGTTCAGGAGGGGAGGGGGGTGCTCGCTCGTCCCCACCCCCTTTCCTGACCGGCCGGGCTGCGTGCTCGAATAAGGGTTTGGTATGGATTTTGGGGGGCCCTCCACGCCATTTTTTCGGCAAAGGGGGTTCCCCTTAAAATCCCTACCAGACCGAAGGGTTCCCATTCATCCTCAGAACACAAGTCGCACCGCAAGTCGGATTATGATGATCCGACTTGCAGTGCGACTTCTATTCAAATCAATGGGCTCCCACAGGGAACCATTGATTTTGAATAGAGGCAGAGAAACGCCGAACGAGGCTTAACGCGCTTTTTACGGCGTTTACCCTCGTTTAACACCTTTTACCGGTGTCTGGCGTTTCCAGTACTGCTCTTGAACGCGAATTTCTGGCGTTCAGAAAAAAGCCCATAAACTCCACTGCTCATTAAAGCTAAAAAACCGTCCTTGTGTGCATGGACACATAGGCTAACATAGAGTCGAGTTTATGGGCTTTTAAAAAAAAACGCCCAAACTCCAATAAACTGCAGTTAATCAGCTCCAGTGTGCATGGAGCCTAATGCCGCGTACACACGAGCGGACTTTCTATCCTACTTGGTCCGGCACACTTTCCGACGGACTTTGTCCGCCAGGTGCGCCGGACTTTAAAACGAACGGACTTGCCCACACACGCCGGGATTTTCCGGCGGGCTAAGTCCGCCCGTCTTTCCGACGGACTTTCGCCGGAGTTCCGGCGGACTTTCAGAATGAACGGACTTGCCCACACACGGACAAGTCCGTTCATTTTGAACGTGACTCAGGTGCGACGGGACTAGAAAAGGATGTCAATCTTGCCGCTTTTACCGGCTAGATTGACACCTTGCGAGCCCCGTCGCGGGGCATACCAGGCCCATAGGTCTGGTATGGATTATAAAGGGGAACCCCACTACGCCGAAAAAACGGCGTGGGGTCCCCCCTAAAATCCATACCAGACCCCGATCCGAGCACGCAGCCTGGCCGGTCAGGAAAGGGGGTGGGGACGAGCGAGCGCCCCCCCCCCTCCTGAACCGTACCAGGCCGCATGCCCTCAACATGGGGGGTGGGTGCTTTGGGGGAGGGGGGCGCCCTGCGCCCCCCCCCCCCAAAGCACCTTGTCCCCATGTTGATGAGGACAAGGGCCTCTTCCCGACAACCCTGGCCGTTGGTTGTCGGGGTCTGCGGGCGGGGGCTTATCGGAATCTGGGAGCCCCCTTTAATAAGGGGGCCCCCAGATCCCGGCCCCCCACCCTATGTAAATGAGTATGGGGTACATGGTACCCCTACCCATTTACCTAGGAAAAAAGTGTAAGTAATAAAACACACCACACAGGTTTTTAAAATATTTTATTAAACAGCTCCGGGGGGGGGGGTCTTCTTCCGGCTTCGGGGGTCCCTCCGCTTCATCTTCTCCCGGCGTCCGGTTGGTTCTTCTCCGCTCTCCGGCCTCTTCTCCCGGTGTCGCAGGTCTTCGGCCGGCCCCTCCGCTCTCTTCATGTAGCTCTATTGCGAGCGGAGGTCCGGACTTCTGGGCTTCTTGGCTTCTTGGCTTCTTGGCTTCTCTTCTCTTCCCCCAGATGTTGACACGACGCTCTCTCCGGCTGGACTGGTCTCTGAGGGCTGCGTTGTGACTTATATAGGCGGAGACCCCGCCCCCATATGATGTCACAGTCCCTGGGCATGCTGGGACTGTGACGTTTTAGGGGGCGTGGTCGGGGGGCGTGGTCGACCACGCCCCTAAAACGTCACAGTCCCAGCATGCCCAGGGACTGTGACATCATATGGGGGCGGGGTCTCCGCCTATATAAGTCACAACGCAGCCCTCAGAAACCAGTCCAGCCGGAGAGAGCGTCGTGTCAACATCTGGGGGAAGAGAAGAGAAGCCAAGCCAAGCCAAGAAGCCAAGAAGCCAAGAAGCCCGGACCTCCGCTCGCAATAGAGCTACATGAAGAGAGCGGAGGGGCCGGCCGAAGACCTGCGACACCGGGAGAAGAGGCCGGAGAGCGGAGAAGAACCAACCGGACGCCGGGAGAAGATGAAGCGGAGGGACCCCCGAAGCCGGAAGAAGACCCCCGAAGCCGGAGGAAGATCCCCCCCGGAGCTGTTTAATAAAATATTTTAAAAACCTGTGTAGTGTGTTTTATTACTTACACTTTTTTCCTAGGTAAATGGGTAGGGGTACCATGTACCCCATACTCATTTACATAGGGTGGGGGGCCGGGATCTGGGGGCCCCCTTATTAAAGGGGGCTCCCAGATTCCGATAAGCCCCCGCCCGCAGACCCCGACAACCAACGGCCAGGGTTGTCGGGAAGAGACCCTTGTCCTCATCAACATGGGGACAAGGTGCTTTGGGGGGGGGGCGCAGGGCGCCCCCCTCCCCCAAAGCACCCACCCCCCATGTTGAGGGCATGCGGCCTGGTACGGTTCAGGAGGGGGGGGGGCGCTCGCTCGTCCCCACCCCCTTTCCTGACCGGCCGGGCTGCGTGCTCGGATCGGGGTCTGGTATGGATTTTAGGGGGACCCCACGCCGTTTTTTCGGCGTAGCGGGGTTCCCCTTTATAATCCATACCAGACCTAAGGGCCTGGTATGCCCCGCGCTCGCCGCAATAGGAAGATTTGTTTTTCCTATTGCAGCGAGCGCGAGATGCAATACCATCCCCTCGTGTCGTATTTGGTCTGTCGGACCAGCCTACACACGAGCGGGCTTTCCGTCGGACCAGCACACACACGAGCGGACTTTCCGCCCGAAACTGAGTCCGACGGAAAGATTTCAAACATGTTTGAAATCTAGGTCCGGCGGGCTTTTGGGAAGAAGTCCGCCGGAAAAGTCCGCCGCCGCCCACACACGGGCGGATTGTCCGGCACACTCTGGTCCGCCGGACCAAGTATGCCGGAAAGTCCGACCGTGTGTACGCGGCATAAGACAAAATAGCTGCCAAAATACCAAGCAACTGACTCTGATTTAAAGCACCTGTGCAAGATAAAGGAAAACCTGCAAACATGGCCTGTTGGGGGTACTTGAGGACTGAGGTTGAGAACCACTGCCCTACACAACCCTCCAACTTCCAACAAGCCTCAATTTTTAGCAAACTCTTATGCCGCGTACACACGATCGGAATTTCCAAAAACAAAACAGTGGATTTTTTTCCGAAGGATGTTGGCACAAACTTGTCTTGCATACACGCGGTCACACAAATGTTGTCGGAAATTCCGAACGTGGGAACGCGGCGACGTACAAGACGTACGACGAGCCGAGAAAAAGGAAGTTCAATAGCCAGTGCGGCTCCTTCTGCTTGATTCCCAGCATGCGTGAGATTTTGTGCCACGGACTTGTGTACACACGATCGGACTTTCCGACAGCAAGTGACGTTGGCGGAAAATTTGAGAACCTGCTCTCATTTGTGGCCGGAAATCTTGATAGCAAATGTTCGATGGAGCATACACACGGTCGGATTTTCCGACAACAATCTCACTGTCGGAAAGTCCAACCGTGTGTACGCGGCATAGGAACAGCGAGAGGAACCTGCGTCCCGTATTGTACTCCAAGAAAAGAGCTTGGAAAGTCAAAAGCCCTATTTTCCTAATCGTACCGATGTCAGGAAAGCCGGTTGCATACATGCAGGTGCATAAGCCTAAGAACCGCTGCTCATGGCTGTGTAACGGGTGCGCACGCACGTGCACAAGCGGGTGCGCGAGCGCGCGTTGGCCCCAGGCGGGCTATTTAGCTGCACTATAGGGCGGCACCTGTCCAAATGCTCTTCTGGAAGAATGGTCAAACATTCCCATAGACACACTCCTAAACCTTGAGGACATCCTTCCCAGAAGAGTTGAAGCTGTTATAGCTGCAAAGGGTGAGCCAACTCAACATTGAACCCTACGGACTAGGACATTAAATTGAATGTGCGTGTAAAGGCAGGCATCCCAATACTTTTGGTAATATAGTGTATATGTGCTCCAATTCATTCGGGTTTCTGAGTGGAGGAGCCGACTCTCAAAATGATAGAGTTAGGACTGCAGTACACTGGGGTGCCCTGATGTGGCCGCTTACGCATATATTTGCAAATGTGTGAAAACTAAACCCCTGTTTTTAACATGAATTGTTTGGGTCAATTCAGTTTGTTGTAGTTTGGCTGGTCAGTGGGCTGGGAATTTTTCTTTGTTTTTTGACATGCATCGCCCTTCCATGTGCTCCTTGCTGCAAAGGCCAATTATAAGTTGAGGTGTTTGCCATTTGTTTTTAATGCTACAAGCTGGCTATATCATCTTCATCTAGGTGGGGTCTGGGCAAAGTCCACCAAGCCTCAGCCGAGGAGTCAATCAATCCAGGAAGCTTCAGGAGGGAACCGAAGTGGCTATGGAGCAGCTAGGGCTTAATAGAAGAAACTTTAAGAACATTTTTACCCAAAGAGAGATGTAGGTTTCACTCAGTAGAAGACAACCATCACCTGAAGACATTTGCAAAAACTGAGGCTTTCTGGGAGTAGGTTTTTTTTTCCAGTATCCTGTTAACCCATGGTTAAAACTAAGTCCTGTGTCTTTTACTGTAGGATTAAGAAATGGACCTTCCTGCAACTCATTTATTGGAAACATGACAATGTGATGTTACAGGAATGGAGGTGGACCTTTCATATGGTGTACAGTATCTCCTCCTCATTTGTTGGGAACATGACATTATATACTATATGAAGAAGTAAAATGAAAATATGAATTCTCTCTGCATTTAATGTTTATTACTTACTTGTGTCCATATGTAGAGAAGATTCCTCCTGTTTACATTTCATAATCATCTCCCCCTCCTCCATAGACAGCTGATCTCCACTCACCAACCTCTCTTCTTCTTCTTTAGTCTCAACTTTGATGTCTTTCAGTTCTTCACCCTAAACCCCAAAGATGATAAAATATAACATCTGGAAACATTACTGGAAATAACAAGAGATTACATAGAAGAATATTCTATAATAGTTTAGAATCATTTTGAGTTCTAGTTGCTCAGTCCCACCTACCTGATGATGGTGAGGGATGGTCTGACCTTCCTGTGTGGAATCCCGGGAATACAGAGATCCACCCTCCTCCATAGACTGCTGATCTCCATTTATCAATGTCTTGTCCTCTTCTACTTTAACTTTTATGTCTTTCAATTCTTCACCCTAAACCCCAAAGTGAATAGCAAACATTTATGAAAAAGTGAAAGGAGCTTACATTGAGGAATGGCATTTTTTAAGTTAGAATACCTTTTTACCTAGTTTCTTAGTCCGACCTACCTGGTGGTGAGGGATGGTGTGATCTTCCTGTGTGGAATCCCGGGAATACAGAGGACGAGGACATCTCTCTGGTGGGTTCCCAATACTGGATCCATCTGTAGGAAACACACACACTGACTGAATACATTGTTTCTATGTGTTTATCAGATGATGGGGGATCTAGGTGGACCCTCCGTACTGCTCTCTCCTTTACAATAAAGTCTCCTCTTACCCGGTGATGTGAGGGGCGGCTGATTCTCCATCATGACGTCCTTGTAGAGATCCTTGTGTCCTTCTAAATACTCCCACTCCTCCATGGAGAAATAGACAGTGACATCCTGACACCTTATAGGAACCTGACACACACAATGATACAGTCACCATCCAGACACATCCCTTGTCTGTTACTGGATAATGTCCCAGAATTCCCAGAATTGGTGAGCTAAAACCAGGAGCTGCCAAATATCGTATAATTATTATTATCTGATCTGTAACACCGGTTCCCCTTCTGGTATGGGCTAATACACATAGTTTAGTATTTAAAAAGGTAGGTGGGTGATTTATGAATAGAGATAAGAGTGATGTCATGTGACCTCCCAGAATCCTCCTCACCTCTCCGGTCAGGTCTGTGTTTTATTAATAGAGATAAAACTGATGTGATTGGCTCAGTGTACTCTGTACAGCACTACGGTATCGGTCAGAGCTATATACAGGAATACAAACATTTTATTTATTAATGTTTTACAATAAGTGTGTATCATCATCTGTTGGAGATAAAAGACATCACAGTGACTATGGAGGAAGAGGACGGACATGACGGGGGGATTACTGGGTGTAAATATAAAATAAGATCTTATTACCTCCTCTGCTACCAGTTCCAACAATGTCTCCTCTCTACTTCCTCCCAACTCACCTCTCACCCGGAACTTCCTGTTTATATGTGACATCACTTCCTATTTTACTTCCTGTGTTCCATCAGACTAGGCGACCCGTCAGATTTCGTAACAGAAGTGACATTCCGTCACGGCCATCTTGGTACACCCCGCACTCGCCCACACTAAGCCTGCAGTCTGAAGTTACCAAGCAGACATCTTTTTACATCCTCCGAAGTCTTGCATTTCACTAGAGTTGCCACCTCATCCCTTTAAACCCGAACACATATTAATTACACAGGTTCTGTGGCTAATTTAATTCTGATAAGGCACTAAGTGAGTTTAATTACCACCTTAATCAGCCATAGAACCTGTGTAATTCATGTGTTCTGGTTTAAAGGGATGAGGTGGCAACCCTACATTTCACACTTCTTTTTACCACTAAACTGAGTTTATATCGTGAAATGGAGTATTTAGAAATCTGTGACACTAGTGACACAATAGTGGCATTTACTTGAACTAACCCCTTGTAGTTCCCACCTGCTGCAGCTGAAAGCTTACTAGAGGGCGAGGAGGAGAGGTTGGCTTTCAGCTACTTTAATGAAGAACTAAGCCCCGGTTCACACAGGGGCGACTTGTCAGGCGACTTAGCCGCCTGACAAGTCACGTCCCGTTCTGTGCTACGGAACCGTTCTAATAGGAGCGACGCAAGTCGCTCCGACTTAGAAAATGGTTCCTGTAGTGTTTTTGGGGCGACTTAAGGCGACTTGCATTGACTTCTATACAGAAGTCGTTTTGCAAGTCGCAGCTGAAGTCGTGTGCAGGTCGCCTCGGTGAGTCGACCTGCAAGTCGTGCCGCCCCTGTGTAAACCAGCAGTAAAAGGGGATTGGTTCCAGTAGCTGCCAACCCTCCCAACCCCACCTTTAGCCCCTTCCACCTACCCAGGATCCCCATCACCCTGTTGGTCAGCTACTCAGGTCCACCTGTTGAACTGATGGGTCCGGGTCCTGTACAGGAGGGTCAGCAGCCCTGATTACGGGAACTCTAATGCATACGTTATGGAGATGTCCCAAATTATTTTGATACTAGACAGCGATCTTTTAAACACTTTCCAATCTTTGCTCGATCCAAATAACCTCTGACCCCAAATGAGCTCTTCTGGGCATACTCCCGGATGATTGGCCATCTTCTACTCACAGAATTTTGCTCACCCACTTCGTGTTCTTATCCCACAGAAATGATATCCCGATGTTGGCTATCCCTTAACCCCACCAACTTTTGCACAATGGTGCAATGCAGTAAATGTTGACCTGGGAACAGAATACAGCAGAATAGAATAGAAAAGAAAATAATAGAATAAAACAGAATATAATAGAAAATGGAATAGAATAGAAAATACAAAAATAGAATAGAACAGAATAAAAAAATAGACAGTAAAACAAAAAAGAATAGGATAAAACAGAATAGAGTAGAATAGAAATTAATCTTCCCAACGTTGACTATCCCCTAACCCGTTAACTTTTGATCAATGGTACAATGCAGTAAATGCTGTCCTGGAAACAGAATAGAATAGAAAATGAAATAAAATAATAGAACAGAATATGATAAAATATAATAGACTAAAACAGAATAGAATAGAACAGAATAAAACAGAATAGAAAGTATAAAAATAGAATAAAACAGAATATAAGACAGAACAGAATAAAATAAAACAATAGAATGGAGTAAAACAGAATAGAACAGAATAGAATAGAAAAACAGAGTATATATATATATATATATATATATATATATATATATATATATATATACACATACATGCATATACATACACACACACACACACACACACACACACACACACACACATATATATATATATATATATATATACACATACATACATACATATATATACATATACACATACACATACATACACAGAATATAATAAAAAAATATATATTAAAATAAAAAAATAGAACAGAATAAAACAAAATAAAAGAATAGGATAAAACAGAATAGAATACAGTAGAAAATAAAAGAACAGACCAGAATAGAATAAAACAGAATAGAGTAGAATAGAGATTCATGTTCTCAACGTTGGCTATCCTCTAACCCGCCAACCTTTGAAAAATGGTGTAATTCAGTAAATACTGTCCTGGAAACAGAATAGAGTAGAATAGAGTAGGAAATAAAAGGAAATAATAGAACCAAATATAATAAAACAGAATAGAATAAAATAAAACAATAGAACAGAATAAAACAGAATGGAATAGAAACTAAAATAATAGAATAAAATGGAATAGAAAATAAAAGAATAAAACAGAATGGAACAGAGTAGAGTAGAATAGAATAGAAAAGAAAAATTTGCTTACCAACACAGTAAATTTTTTTTAAATAATAATGGTCTCCATACAACTTGGATAGAGGTTCTCTGTCCTATATGCCCACATCCTGAATGGTACATATGGAACAAAATAATTTTTGTAGCAGTGGTCTTTTTTTTTTGAGGCATATAGTAAATAGCACCACACAAAAATATATTTATAAAATCATACATTTTATTATACAAATGTAAAAACAAAACATGTATAGCACCATATCCAATATTTCTGAGGTAGGGCTCACAGATCCTTTTTTTTCATCTCAACATTTAGCTCAACGCGTTTCGAGTAGTCAAACATCTTCATCAGGATCACATGTGAACAGTATCCATATAAGGGAACCCGTTAGCATAAAATCACAGGGTTTGCTGGAATAAGGGTTCTCTAATCCAGGAGGTGGCATGCGGTGAAAGGCAAGATGGCTATTAAAAAATACACTATACTACCGAAAGTATTGGGACACCTGCCTTTACACACACATGAACTTTAATGGCATCCCAGTCTTAGTCCGTAGGGTTCAATATTGAGTTGGCCCACCCTTTGCAGCTATAACAGCTTCAACTCTTCTGGGAAGGCTGTTCACAAGGTTTAGGAGTGTGTCTATGGGAATGTTTGACCATTCTTCCAGAAGTGCATTCGTGAGGTCAGACACTGATGTTGGTCAAGAGGTCTGGCTCGCAGTCTCCACTCTAATTCATCCCAAAGGTGTTCTATTGTGTTGAGGTCAGGACAGTCAAGTTCCTTCACCCCAAACTCTCTCATCCATAGCTTTATGAAACTTGCTTTGTGCAATGGTTCAAATCATTTGGTGGAGGGGGGATTATGGTGGGGGGTTGTTTTTCAGGGGTTGGACTTGGCCCCTTAGTTCCAGTGAAGGGAACTTTTAAGGTGTCAGCATACCAAGACATTTTGGATAATTTCATGCTCCCAACTTTGTGGGAACAGTTTGGGGATGGCCCCTTCCTGTTCTAACATGACTGCGCACCAGTGTGCAAAGCAAGGTCCATAAAAACATGGATGAGCGAGTTTGGGGTGGAGAAACTTGACTGGCCTGCACAGAGTCCTGACCTCAACCCAATAGAGCACCTTCCAGCAGGACAACGATCCTAAACATACAGCCAGAGCTACAATGGAATGGTTTAGATCAAAGCATATTCATTTTTTAGAATGGCCCAGTCACAGTCCAGACCTAAATCCAATTGAGAATCTGTGATTTAGGTCTGGACTTTGAAACGCGTTGAGACTTGAAAATTGCTGTTCACAGACGCTCTCCATCCACTTCGAAACGCGTTGAGACTTGAAAATTGCTGTTCACAGACGCTCTCCATCCAATCTGACAGAGCTTGAGATATTTTGCAAAGAAGAATGGGCAAAAATATCCCTCTCTAGATGTGAAAAGCTGGTAGACATCCCCAAAATGACTGGCAGCTGTAATTGCAGAGAAAGGAGGTTCTACAAAGTATTGACTCCGGGGGGCGCCATACAAATGTACCCCACACTTTTCACATATTTATTTATAAAGAATGTTGAAAACCATTTATCATTTTCCTTCCACTTCACAATTATGTGTCACTTTGTGTTGGTTTATCACATAAAATCCCAATAAAATACATTTATATTTTTGGTTGTAACATGACAAAATGTGGAACATTTCAAGGGATATGAATACTTTTTCCAGGCACTGTAACTCTAAATCGATGAGCTGTAAAGGCTTGTAAAACGTCACCTGTGGTGATTTTTTGGGCACCATAGTTTTTGGCGATATTGCGGACGCACTCAGTTTTAAGACATGAAAGGTTTGGAATCTATTTACTGAGTCCAACCTCATCTTTTATATTTTAACCAAAAACGGGTATTATAGGGCGCGGTTTTGCACTAAAAGTTATTTTATTATATTTTTTTCGTGAAAATTTGCGTTTAATAAACAGTTGCGCAAATATCATAAGACACAAAAATTTGCAGTATCACCTTTTTATTCTACAGGGCCTCTGCTTTGAGAAAATATAGAATGTTCTGGGGGGTTTAAGTAATTTTATTGCCAAAAATTAAGATTTTTACGTGTGCGGAAAAAAAAATTGCTCTGAAGCCGAACTGGATAAATTAAAATAGAATAAAATATTTTCTTTATCGTACACCACGGGACACAGAGCCATAGTAATAACTATGTGGGTTATAGGCCACCTTCAGGTGATGGACACTGGCACACCCAAGACAGGAAGTTGCCTCCCTAAATAACCCCTCCTACACAGGGAGTACCTCAGTTTTTTCGCCAGTGTCTAAGGTGTTGGTCATGTTGGAAGATGTGCTCTAAGGAGCTCCGCTGGAAAGATCCTTCTACAGACTCAGCTTCTACAGACCGGATCCATCCAAAGTGCCACTGAGGCCAAAGTGGATGGCACCCGGGCCTCGTATAAGAAGAACGAGGTTTTGCCTGTAACGCCTCTCCTTGGAGGGCTGGACCCCTGGACCCAGTGCTTTGGGTCATGCCCACATTACCATAAAGTTTTCCTGGCGGGGTGCTATACAGGTCTAAGGGAGTGGAACCCCGAAAAAAGGGAACTGGTACTTAAGGTTTACTAAACGCAGCCCACCGTGATGGGTGAAGATTGGATCTGTCTGTTGCAGCAGTATCCTGCGGTGAGGATAAGGTAAGGGAAGAAGCCTAGGAACTATAAAAAGTCCACCTATGGTTTTTCTTCCTTGGGTAAAATGTTGTCATGCCTTAAAGTCTCCACTAGAGGGAGTAAATGCACATACCTTAGTACGTTGTCTCTCAGTTCAGCTGTGTCACAGCTGACAGCATGTGTTTGGGCTCGGCTAGCAGCATATCTCAGGGGGGATTCCTCATTCAGGAAAAGATCTGCCAATACTGCATTATCTCCCCCCTGGGGGGACTAAGGGGCCGGGAGGTACAACAGAAGTTTGTACTCCCCTCCAGCCCCCCTCCCTCCTGCAGGGGGTGCGGCGGCGTCCCTTTGCTTTATTAATGTTTTTCCCCACACAGGCCAAGTAAGCTCCATAAGGGAGCTTAAAACCTGGCGTACTTAGGTCTGATCATAGACACAGCCCAGAAAAAGGTGTTTTTGCCCCAGGCAAAGATCAGCGCTGTAAGATCAGGTCGAAGAGGGATCCCTCCATTCGCCTTTGCATGAGGTTATTAGGAAAGATGGTGGCTTCATTCGAAGCGGTTCCCTATGCCCAGTTCCATTTGAGACTGTTGCAAAACAGCATCCGGTCTGCTTGGAACAAAAGGGTCCAAGCTCTAGATTTTCCAATGCGGCTGTCCCCAAAGGTGTCCGAGAGCCTCAATTGGTGGTTGATAACCCGAAATCTGCTGAAGGGAAAATCCTTCATACCAGTTATCTGGAAAGTGGTAACGAGAGATGCCAGCCTTTCCGGCTGGGGAGCAGTACTAGAAAAGTCAACTGTCCAGGGACAGTGGTCAAAAACCGAAAGAACCTTGCCCATCAATATCCTAGAGATTCGGGTAAAACATCGGGCTCTGAAGGCCTGGACATTCAGGTTACAGGGTTTTCCTGTCAGGATCCAATCCGACAATGCCACAGCTGTGATCTTTATCAATCACCAAGGGGCACCAAGAGTCTCGCAGCTCAGAAGGTGGTGAACCATATTCTAACTTGGGCAGAAAGGAATGCTCCTTGCCTATCGGCAGTCTTCATTCCGGAAGTAGAGAATTGGCAGGCAGACTACTTGAGCCGCCAGCAATTGTTCCTGGGGCAATTGTCCCTTCACCCCAACATTTTTCTGGTTATTTGCCAAAGATGGGGGACCTTGGACGTAGATCTTTTGGTGTCCAGGTTCAACATGAAGTTGGTCAGCTTTGTGTCCAGGAGATCAAGGGATCCACTCGCATGCGGAACAGATGCGTTGGTGACCCAGTGGGATCAGTTCTCACTGATTTATGCATTTCCCCCTATTCAGCTACTGCCACAACCTCTTTGCAGGATCAAGCTGGAAACAAAGCCAGTGATTCTTGTAGCCTCAGCATGGCCCAGAAGGTCCTGGTATGCAGAAATCGTAAATATGGCGGTGGGGGATCCATGGTCCCTTCCACTGCGTCCAGACCTACTCTCGCAGGGGCTGATATTCCATTCTACCTTACAAACTCTAAATGTAACAGCTTGGCTATTGAGACCCACATTCTGAAGAAACGTGGGCTATCCGGGTCAGTTGTCTCTACCGTGATTAATGCAAGGAAGCCAGCTTCCAGAATCATATATTATAGAGTATGGAGGGCTTATGTTTTCTGGTGTGAGTCCAATGGTTGGCAGCCTCGGAAGTATACCATAGGCAGAATTCTTGCCTTTCTACAATTAGGAGTAGAGATGAAGCTGGCCTTGAGAACTATTAAGGGCCAAGTCTCTGCTTTATCGGTCTTAGTTCAAAGACCGCTCGCTTCGCATTCTTTGGTTCAGGTTTTTATGCAAGGGGTGGTGTGGCTTAGTCCACCAGTTAGATCACCCTTGAGACTTGAACTTAGTTTTGTCAGCGTTGCAAAAACAGCCCTTTGAACCGATACAGCATATTCCTTTAGTCATTCTGACAAGGAAATTGGTGCTCTTGGTTGCTACCCTGTTTCCCCGAAAATAAGACCTAGCGCGATTGTCAGTGATGGCTGCAATATAAGCCCTACCCCCCAAATAAGCCCTACCCTGTTTCCCCGAAAATAAGCCCTACCCTGAAAATAAGACCTACAAGGACATAAACTAGGGCTTATTTGGGGGGTAGGGCTTATATTGCAGCCATCTCCGACAATCACGCTAGGTCTTATTTTCGGGGAAACAGGGTAGGAGGGTTTCGGAATTGGCTGCTGTTTCCTGTAAAGAGCCATATTTCCTTATTCATGAGGACAGGGTCGTGTTGTGTCCTCGTCCAAGTTTTCTGCCTAAAGGTGGTCTCAGGTTTTCACCTGAACCAAGGTATTGTCCTACCATCGATTTTTTTTCCCAAAACCATGTTCTAAAGGAAGAGAAGTCACTACATTGTCTTGATGTGGTGAGAGCGGTCAAGGTCTATTTGCTCAGATCCGGAAGACTGATGTCTTATTTGTGCTGCCAGAAGGTCCTAGGAAAGGACAGGCAGCGTCGAAATCCACTGTTTCCAAGTGGATTCGGCAGGTTATAATTCAGGCCTATGGTTTAAAAAAGGTAAGGTTCCACCTTTTCAAGTCAAAGCGCACCTCTACCAGAGCGGTTAGTGCTTCTTGGGCAGTGCATCACCAGGCCTCCATGGCCGCAACTTGGCCTTCAGTACATAGGTTGTTCACCAGATTTTATCAGGTGGATGTAAAAAGGGCATGAGGATATCGCCTTCGGGCGCACTGTGTTGCCGGCAGCAGTATAGGTCCTCGGGTCTGATGGCGCCATGCTGGTTGTGTCTCCCACCCCTCAAACAGCATTGCTTTGGGACGTCCCACATAGTAATTACTATGGCTGCTCTGTGTCCCGTGATGTACGATAAAGAAAATAGGATTTTTATAACAGCTTACCTAATCCTTTTCCTGGAGTACATCACTGGACACAGAGGTCCCGCCCCTCTTTTCTGGGAGATATATATATATATATATATATATATATATATATATATATAGCTTTGCTACAAAAACTGAGGTACTCCCTATGTGGGCCACCAGTTTGAGACCCCTGCCTTAGACACTGGCAAAAAAACTGAGGTACTTCCTGTACAGAAGGGGTTATATAGGGAGTTGGCTTCCCGTCCTGGGTGTGCCAGTGTCCATCACCTGAAGGTGGCGTATATAACCCACATAGTTATGACTATGGTGCTCTGTGTCCTGTGATGTACCCCAAGAAAAGGAATTTACAGATAAGCCGTTATAAAAGTCCTATTTTTGCCCCGCCCCCAACACACCAGTCTGAACATGAAAACAGTTATTAGCCCGTGTGAATTTTCTGGTGAGCAACAAGTGAATTCTTGTAACCAAAACTTTTCCCGCACTCTGAACACGAATAAGGACGCTCACCCGTGTGACTTCTTTGGTGGTTAACAAGGTCTCCTTTCTGAAGCAAGCATCTCCCGCACTCTGAACACGAATAGGGACGCTCACCCGTGTGTTTTTGCTGGTGTATAAGAAATTTTGTTTTCTCAGTAAAACATTTCCCGCACCCTCTGCACACGAATAAAGACGATCGCCTGTGTGACTTCTCTGGTGTGTAAGAAGTACTTTCTTCTGAGTAAAACATTTCCCACACTCCGAACAGGAAAAGGAACGTTCACTGGTGTGTACATTCTGATGTTTCAGAAAGGCCTTGTTTCTCAATTAAACATTTCCCGCACTCTGATAAGGATGTTGACCTATGTGAGTTTTCTGGTGTCTAACAAGGCTACTTCTTAGGAAAAAACATTTCCCGCACCCTAAACATGAATAGTGACGCTCACCCGTGTGAATTCTCTTGTGCTTACGAAGGTTTGCTTTCTGATTGAAACATTTCCCGCACTCCGAACAGGAAAAGGGACGTTCACCGGTGTGTATTCTCTGATGTTTCAGAAGGCCTTGTTTCTCAATGAAAGATTTCCCGCACTCTGAACAGGAATAAGGACGTTCACCTGTGTGAGTTTTCTGGTGTCTAACAAGTTTACTTCTTAGGATAAAACATTTCCCGCACTCTGAACATGAATAGGGACGCTCACCCGTGTGAATTATCTTGTGTTTACGAAGGTTTGCTTTCTGATTGAAACATTTCCCGCACTCTGAACACGAATAAGGACGCTCTCCCGTGTGACTGATCTGGTGCACAAGAAGTATTTTTTTCTCAGTGAAACATTTACCGCACTCGATACATGGGTAGGGACGCTCACCCGTGTGACATCTCTGGTGTTTAAGAAGGTCTCCTTTCTGAATGAAACACTTCCCGCACTCTGAACATGCATAGGGACGCTCACCCGTGTGACTTCTCTGGTGTATAAGAAGTTTTCCTTTCTCAATGAAACATTTCCCACACTCTGAACATGAATAAGGACGCTCTCCTGTGTGACCTTTCTGGTGTGTTAGAAAGTGCCCCTTCCGACTGAAGCTTTTCCCGCACTCTGAACATGAATAGGGACGCTCACCTGTGTGACTTCTCTGGTGTTTCAGAAGGTCTCCTTTATGATTGAAACCTTTCCCGCACTCGGAGCATGAATAGGAATGGCGTTTCTCATGTAGAAGAAGTTTTCTGTTTTCATTGAAGGATTTCCCACACGATGAAAATGAATGCTCTCCTTCATTGCTAAACGAAGATTCCATGGGATTAGATGGATCTGTTGATCTCTCCATACTCTGAGATCTTAGATTTCTATCTGGAGTAACAGTTTGTAGTCCATCAGAAGATTCCTCAGGATTAGAGGGATCCATTGATCTCCCCAATTGGGAAGGTCTGGGATGTAGATTTGGAGTAACGGGATTTCCTCCTGGAGAACATTTCATGATGTCCTGATCTTCTGCACTATGATCTGTAGAGAGAGGAAATCAAATGTCCATCAGAGGTATTCCACACATCGCCCCCAAATGTGGGAAAACAATATTACAATGTTTCACATTTTCTTGAGGTTTTGAATTCAAAGTCCTATTTGTTGGTTTGAGCTGCAGAGACGTCCCGTCCATCAGAGGTCCTCACCCTCCGTCCTCAAGTACCCCCAACAGGCCATGTTTTGGGAATTACTCTAAAGACAAAATAGCTGCCAAAATACCAAGCCATTGACTCTGATTCAAAGCACCTGTGCAAGATAAAGGAAAACCTGCAAACATGGCCTGTTGGGGGTACTTGAGGACTGAGGTTGAGAACCACTGCCCTACACAACCCTCCAACTCCCAACAAGCATCAGTTTTCACAAAAGGACCAGCGAGAGGAACCCGCGTGCTGTTAAATTAAAAATAAAATAAATAATAATAAAAAAAAAAAAATTACGTGAGTAGAGCGAGAGCAATAATTCTAGCCCTAGACCTCCTCTGTAACTCAAAACATGCAACCTGTAGAATTTTTTAAACGTGGCCTATGGAGATTTTTAAGGGTAAAAGTTTGTCACCATTCCACGAGTGGGCGCAACTTTGAAGCGTGACATGTTGGGTATCAATTTACTCGGCGCAACATTATCTTTCACAATATGAAAAAAAAATGAGCTAAATTTACTGTTGTCTTATTTTTTTAATTAAAAAAAGTGAATTTTTTTCCAAAAAAAGTGTGCTTGTAATGCCCCGTACACACGAGCGGAAATTCCGCCAGCAAAAGTCCAATGAGAGCTTTTGGTCCGAAAATGCGACCGTGTGTACGCTCCATCGGACTTTTGCTGGCGGAATACCAGCAAGCAAAAGATTGAGAGCATGTTCTCAATTTTTCGGTCGGAAAAAGTTCCGATCTGAAATTCCGATCGTCTGTACCAATTCCGACACGCAAAATTCTTAGGCAAGAAACAATTTGATGCATGCTCGGAAGCATTGAACTTAATTTTCTCGGCTCGTCGTAGTGCTGTACGTCACCGCGTTCTTGAAGGTCGAAAGTTCAGCGAACTTTTGTGTGACCGTGTGTATGCAAGCCAAGCTTGAGCGGAATTCCGTCAGAAAAACCATCCAAGATTTTTCAGACAGAAATTTCGCTCGTGTGTACGCGGCATAAGACCGCTGCGCAAATGCGGTGTGACAAAAAGTATTGCAACGACCGCCATTTTATTCTGTAGGGTGTTAGAAAAAATATATATTTAATTTTTTGGGGTTCTAAGTAATTTTCTAGCAAAAAAAAAAAAGTTTTTAACTTGTAAACACCAAATCTCAGAAAGAGGCTCGGTCCTTAAGTGGTTAACATGAATTGTTTGGGTCAATTCAGTTTGTTGCAGGCTGGCTGGTAAGTGAGCTGGGAATTTTTCTTAGTTTTTGGACATGCATCGCCCTTCCATGTGCTTCTTGCTGCAAAGGCCAATTATAAGTTGGGGTGTTTGCCATTTGTTTTTAATGCTACAAGCTGGCTATATCATCTTCATCTAGGTGGGGTCTGGGCAAAGTCCACCAAGCCTCAGCCGAGGAGTCAATCAATCCAGGAAGCTTCAGGAGGGAACCGAAGTGGCTATGGAGCAGCTAGAGCTTCATAGAAGAGACTTTAAGAACATATTTACCCAAAGAGAGATGTAGGTTTCACTCAGTAGAAGACAACCATCACCTGAAGACATTTGCAAAAACTGAGGCTTGCTGGGAGTAGAAGTTTTTTTCCAGCATCCTGTTACCTGAAGGTGGCTGCATATAACCCATGGTTAAAACTAAGTCCTGGTTCCTGTACTGTAGGATCAAGAAATAGACCTTCCTGCAACTCATTTACTGGAAACATGACAATGTAATGTTACAGGAATGGAGATGGACCTTTCATATGGTGTACAGTATCTCCTCCTCATTTGTTGGGAACATGACGTTATATTGAGGAATGGAGATGGACCTTTCATATGGTGTACAGTATCTCCTCCACATTTGTTGGGAACATGACTTTATATTGAAGAATGGAGATGGACCTTTCATATATGGTGTACAGTATCTCCTCATTTGTTGGGAACATGACGTTATAATGAGGAATGGAGATGGATCTTTCATATGGTGTACAGTATCTCCTCCTCATTTGTTGGGAACATGACGTTATATTGAGGAATGGAGATGGACCTTTCATATGGTGTACAGTATCTCCTCCTCATTTGTTGGGAACATGACTTTATATTGAAGAATGGAGATGGACCTTTCATATATGGTGTACAGTATCTCCTCATTTGTTGGGAACATGACGTTATAATGAGGAATGGAGATGGATCTTTCATATGGTGTACAGTATCTCCTCCTCATTTGTTGGGAACATGATGTTATATTGAAGAATGGAGATGGACCTTTCATATGGTGTACAGTATCTCCTCCTAATTTGTTGGGAACATGACCTTATGTTGAGGAATGGAGATGGATCTTTCATATGGTGTACAGTATCTCCTCCTCATTTGTTGGGAACATGACGTTATATTGAGGAATGGAGATGGACCTTTCATATGGTGTACAGTATCTCCTCCTCATTTGTTGGGAACATGAAATTATATACTATATGAAGAAGTAAAATTAAAAAATGGAGTTAGACATACCAGTAACTCTTTTTCTAGGAGTCTTCCAGGACAGCTTCTGAAACATAGGGCTCCTCCCTCCGGGACAGGAAACACGTTCACCCAAATTTGTTTAAAGGCAGTCCTCCAGGCCTTCCCCTTCAGTTTCCGCAAGAACCGCCTGAATTCTCTGAAAGACATAACATCAATATATACCCTTTGCACCAGCTGCAAAGAACACTGGGTGGGAAACCAGGCAGTCCTGGAAGACTCCTAGAAAAAAGAGTTACAGGAAAGTCTAACTCTGTTTTTTTCCTATCGTCTTCCAGGACAGCCTCTGAGATGATAAGCAAGAAACTTACTCTGCTAGGGCGGGACCACTGCCTGGAGGACCTTTTGTCCAAACGCCTGTTCTTTATTAGAAACCAGGTCCAAGCGGTAATGCTTTGCAAAGGTGGAGTAGCTGGACCATGTCGCTGCTCTGCAGATCTCCTCCGGAGTGGCACCAGCTTTCTCTGCCCACGAAGCTGACACCGCCCTGGTTGAATGTACCTTAACTAGGGGCGCTTGCTTCCCTGCCAACCTGTATGCCTCCGTAACTGTCATTTTTATCCATCTGGCAATAGTGGATTTTGACGCTTTACATTCCTTGCGTGCTCCTGCAAAGTTCACAAATAAAGACTCCATCTTCCTGAAGTCTCTGCTGACTTCTAGATAAACTAAAAGGCTTCGCCTGACATCTACTAAACTAAACTTTCCTTCCTCATCAAGCTCTGAGGAGGAATAAAATGTTGGCAAGATAATTTCCTGTGTTCTATGAAATATAGAAGATACTTTGGGGAGGAAACTAGGATCTGTTTTGAGCACAACCCTATCCTCCAAAATCAACAAAAAAGGCTCTCTGATCGAGAGCGCATGCAAATCACTCACTCTTCTGGCTGAGGTGATTGCAATAAAAAAAGCTGCCTTTAGAACCACCCACTTAACCTCAGATTTTTCCAGAGGTTCAAAGGGACACCCTGTAACCACACTGAGGACTAAGGATAGATCCCAGGAGGGACAGGCTCTGGCCTTCACTGGCCTGGACAGGGCCTCAAAGAAATTCTTTACAAATTGATCTTGCTGCAGGGAGACCTGAAGAAACACACTCAATGCGGCGGCCTGTACCTTAAGGGTCCTAATAGAAAGGCCTAATTTCACTCCTGTCTGGAAAAAGTCCAATACTGCTGGAATTCCTGGTTCTTCCTGCCCTTGTTCTGCTAACCAGGAATTGAACCTTCTCCAGATTTTGGTATAAATGGCCCTGGTTACTGGCTTATGACATTCTAAAAGGGTCTTGATGACTCTCTCTGAGAACCCTTGAGCCCTCAACAGCTGTTCCTCAGATACCACGCTGCAAGTCCGAGGGTCTCTACCTGAGGGTGCCGAATAGGTCCCTGTGTGATCAGATCTTCCCTCACTGGGAGAGGAATCGGGGGATATAAGGCCAGCCTCTTTAGGGTGGCGAACCAGGCCCTCCTCGGCCAAAATGGAGCGACCAGAATGAGATCCGTCTTCTCGCTCAAAAACTTCTGCGACTAGTCTTACTGGGGGAAAGGCATAGCAATGGCTGAAGTGCCATGTATTGGTGAAGGCATCCATCTCCTTGGCTCGATCCAGAGGATGCAGGGATAAGAACTGGGCGACCTTCTTGTTGCTTTCTGAAGCAAAAAGATCCACCTCTGGCTGGCCCCAGGTCCTCACAATCTGCTCATACACTTCCTGGTTGAGCGACCATTCCTCTTGTTTTACTCGCTGATGGCTGAGAAAGTCCGCCAGAGAGTGCTGAGTCCCCTTTAAGTGGACTACTGTCAACAAAGCCAGGTTTAATGCGGCCCAACCGAAAATTTCACCTGGCCCGCCCCCTGGTTGTTTATGTATGCAATTACGGCCACATTGTCTGACCTTACTTGAAGGTGCTGTCCCCTTATTCTTTGCTGGAAGGACTCTAAAGCCCTCTGCACTGCCAGTAGCTCCCTCTGATTTGAGGTCCACCTGGCTTTGACCTGAGACCAAGTTCCTTGAGCCAGATCCTTTTACAGGTGGCCTCCCTAGCAGAAATAACTGGCGTCTGTTGTCATGACCAGAGCTGTTTGTCTGAACCACAAAAGACCCCTGTCTAGCTTGTGAATGGTTCGCCACCACAACAGTGCCCTTTTGACTCTGGTCGATATGGGCATAGACTGATCCAAACTCTGCTGGCTGCCATCCTAGCAGTGTAGAAGGAGAGCCTGTAATGGGCGCTGGTGAAACCTTGCCCAGGGGACTACTGGGAAACAGGATGTCATTAAACCTATCACTCTCATGACATCTCTGATATGAAGCTGCGCCACCGCTAGACCCACTTTCTCTATCTTCTCTAAACAGGGGAAAGACCTTCTTCTCTGTTGAAGATATCTTGTACCCCAGGTACCGTACTTCCTAGCCTGGGATCAGCTGGGACTTGTCCCGATTGATCAGCCAACCAAGGGAGCGCAGGAAATCTTGTGCCTCCTGTAAGTTCTCTTCCAGCTGCTGATAAGATTGGGCGACAAACAGAAGATCGTCCAAATAGGGGATCACTGTAATGGCCCTGACACACAGCGGAGCTAAGGCTTCTGCCAGGACTTTCGTGAAAATCCTTGGAGAGGATGCTAGTCCTAATGGCAGTGCCCTGAATTGGAAGTGAAGAACTTCTGAATTCACTCTAACTGCTAGCCTGAGGAATTTCTGGAAATCCGGATGTATCGTCACATGCAAATATGCGTCCCTGAGATCGATCGTTGCCATATAACAATCGGGAAACAGGAAATTTGTTACCTTGAAGATAGACTCCATTATGAAATGCTTGTATCTGATGAACTTGTTCAGAGGACGGAGATTGAGGATTAACCTGAACTTGCCTGATGGTTTTCTGACTACGAATACGTGGGAATACACCCCCTGGCAGCGTTCTGCATGTGGCACTTGGCTGATGACTTGTTAATCCAACAGCTCCCCTAACAGCAAACTCAGAGCCCCCCGCTTTCTCCTGGTCTCGGGGTAACAGAGTAACCAGAAAAGTGGGAGGGGGAATGGCCTTGAACTCCAACTTGTAGATATTTTTTATTATTTCCAATATAAACGGGCTTTAAGGTAGGTTGGTCCATTGTGGGAAAAAGTCCCCCAATCTTCATCCCACTGGAACACAGGAGTCACGGGGGCTTTGAGGCGGTCTGAGGAGGATTGAATAATATTCCTCCTCTTCCACGTCCCTTCTGACTTGTCCGATGTTTTTTAGGACAACCCTCTCTCTCCTGTTGGGTCTGCTGCCTGTAACCTCGAAAAAAAACGTTTTCTTCTTTTCTGGGAATGCTTTTTTCTTATCCTTGGTATGCTCCAGTGCCTCCTGAAGCCCAGGTCCAAAGAGGTGATCACCTGAGAAAGGCAATCCACAAAGTTTGAGCTTTGACGCCGCATCCCCTGACCAAGCTTTTAACCATACGGCCCTTCTTGCTGCATTTACCAGTGCAGCTGACCTGGCTGCCAACTTCACTGATTCCGTAGCGGCATCTGCTAGGAAGCCAACTGCTTTAAACAGTAAGGGAAAAGTTTGAGCAGTTGTTGTCTGGACATGCCTGCAGAAATGTGGGATTGCAACCGCGTTAAAAAGCATTCTAAATTTCTGGCAACGCAAGTAGCTGCAAGGGCTGGCTTAAGACCAATAGCAGAAGCATCCCAAGCTCTTCTCAGCAACACATCACCCCTTTTATTCATGGGGTCCTTAAGGGATCCCAGGTCTTTAAAGGCCAAATCAGTCTTTTTTTAAACCTTAGCCAGCGGTGCATCCAACTTTGGGATTTTGTTGCAAGGATGGGCCGCGTCCTTTTCAAAGAGAAATCTGCATTTAAGACTGCCTGAAAAGAATGGTCTTCTTTCAGGGTGCTCCCACTCCAGCAGGATCGATTCCACTAGAGATTTGTGCATGGAGAATACCCTCGATTTCTTTGCACTGACCCCCTGATACATGATGTCGCGCTTAGAAAGCTGTACCGACACCTCTCTGATCTCCAAGGTGTCAAAGATTGCCTTCAGTAAGTCCCCCACATCTTCCAGCGTCAATCAATACCCTGACCCTCTGGAGGACTCTTCCTCTCACTCTGAATCAGACCCTTAGACCGTTTGAGAGGAGGCAAGCGACTTGGGTTTCTATTCCCTATCTTGACTATCCTCCTGACTAGGTTCTGATAGGACAGGCATACTTGCTGCTCTGGATAGGGACGTAGAGGGACCCTACATCCTATACATCATCCCTTTAAAAGATTGGAACGTGGATGCAATCTCATCTTTAATGAACATAAGGATCTTATGACATGCCGTCATAGAATCGTCCTTAACCAAACTGCTGACACATTCAGGGCAAAGTGGCTTTTCCCAATTGGAACCTTGCTTTCACCCGCAAAGGGAACATCTTCTCCTTGGGGGCTGCATCTGGGCCTTGTCCTGGGCTTTACCCTAAAAGACAAAAAAGAAAAAAACAAAGAACGCCCATGAGTGCCTGCCCCAGACCTTCACAACCACTGTGATTGTGATTAAACTGAGGAAGTTCCCAGCCCTTCACCTGCGGTTCCCCACCCAGGGAAGGACATTTGGTCCAAAGGACCCCCCCCCCAGAGTAAGACATGGCCAGCCCTCACCACGCTTACCTGGGAGGTGCCGGTGCCAGAAGAACCCGAGTCAACCGCCTGAGATGCTGCAGTGCCCTCCATGGCTCCTTAGTACTTGACACAGCCTCTACTGGGTCTATCACTGGCTCCAGATGCCTTACACGTCCACTCGCCGCACTCAGGAGACCGGAAACTCGTCCCCGGCGCCCCCTGATGATTCAGCTCCGCCGGAAGTAATCAGTCACCTCACTTCCGCTCGTTGGAGGGAAGAAGCCCTGCCTCCGACACACGTACTTCCGCTTTGCATACCCAGAACTACCGGGTGGACGGCGCCGCTCTGATCCACCAGGCATACACCCTGAAGCCGCGCCAGATGCCGCCCGTCTGTCGGACCATGGGGGCGGGGTTCCGCCATATTGTCAGGGCTCCTGACTCTCTCCAAGTCTTATGGCGGCAGCAGCAGCAGGACCAGCAGAGGGGAGCCCGAGGCAGAGGAGACGGTAACTTCAGGTGCTCACACAGGACAGCCCTGAGCATGGAGCTCTCCAGGTTCCTACCATGCTTCCTTCTAGTCTGGCAGGAAACACAAAAAACTGAAGGGGAAGGCCCGGAGGACCGCCTTTAAACAAATTTGAGTGAACGTGTTTCCTGTCCCGGAGGGAGGAGTCCTATGTCTCAGAGGCTATCCTGGAAGACGAAAGGAGAAATATGAATTCTCTCTGCATTTACTGTTTATTACTTACTTGTGTCCATATGTAGGGAATCCTGTAGGGAATTACTTTTCATAATCATCTTTCCCTTCTCCATAGACTGCTGATCTCCACTCACCAACATCTCTTCTTCTTCTTCTTGTTTAGTCTCAACTTTAATGTCTTTCAATTCTTCACCCTAAACCCCAAAGAAGATAAAATATAACATCTGGAAACATTACTGCAAATAACAAGAGATTACATAGAAGAATATCCTATCATAGTTTAGAATCATTTTGAGTTCTAGTTGCTCAGTCCCACCTACCTGATGATGGTGGGGGATGGTGTGACCTTCCTGTGTGGAATCCCGGGAATACAGAGGACCATCCTGCTCCATAGACTGCTGATCTCCATTTATCAATGTCTCGTCCTCTTCTACTTTAACTTCAACTTTTATGTCTTTCGATTCTTTACCCTAAACCCCAAAGTGAATAGCAAACATTTATGAAAAGGTGAAAGTAGCTTACATTGAGGAATGGTATTTTTTAGTTAGAATACCTTTTTTCCTACTTTCTTAGTCCCACCTACCTGATGATGGTGAGGGATGGTGTGATCTTCCTGTGTGGAATCCCAGGAATACAGAGGACGGGGACATCTCTCTGGTGGGTTCCCATTACTGGATCCATCTGTAGGAAACACACACACTGACTGAATACATTGTTTCTATGTGTTTATCAGATGATGGGGGATCTAGGTGGACCCTCCGTACTGCTCTCTCCTTTACAATAAAGTCTCCTCTTACCCGGTGATGTGAGGGGCGGCTGATTGTCCATCATGACGTCCTTGTAGAGATCCTTGTGTCCTTCTAAATACTCCCACTCCTCCATGGAGAAATAGACAGTGACATCCTGACACCTTATAGGAACCTGACACATACAATGATACAGTCACCATCCAGACACATCCCTTGTCTGTTACTGGATAATGTCCCAGAATTCCCAGAATTGGGGAGCTAAAACCAGGAGCTGCCAAATATCGTATAATTATTAATATCTGATCTGTAACACCGGTTCCCCTTCTGGTATGGGCTAATACAAAA
This sequence comes from Aquarana catesbeiana, assembly GCF_042186555.1. Lineage (NCBI taxonomy): Eukaryota > Metazoa > Chordata > Amphibia > Anura > Ranidae > Aquarana > Aquarana catesbeiana. The sequence continues at coordinate 307,356,156 of NC_133331.1, forward strand.
GACCTAATACACATAGTTTAGTATTTAGTAAAGTAGGTGTATGATTATTATTAGAGATAAGAGTGATGTCATGTGACCTCCCAGAATCCTCCTCACCTCTCCGGTCAGGTCTGTGTTTTATTAATAGAGATAAAACTGATGTGATTGGCTCAGTGTTCTCTGTACGGCACTACGGTATAGGTCAGAGCTATATACAGGAATACAATCATTTTATTTATTAATGTTTTACAATAAGTGTGTATCATCATCTGCTGGAGATAAAAGACATCACAGTGACTATGGAGGAAGAGGACGGACATGACGGGGGGTTACTGGGTGTAAATATAAAATAACATCTTATTACCTCCTCTGCTACCAGTTCCAATAATGTCTTTTCTCTACTTCCTGCCGACTCACCTCTCACCCGGAACTTCCTGTTTACATGTGACATCACTTCCTATTTTACTTCCTGTTTACCTCTCCAATCACTTCCTGTCTGTTGCGTTCCACTGACAATAAGTAAGATCGCCTCCTTGTGGAGAATATAAAAACTGCAGAATACTTTGGGGGGGTTTTTTTCATACTCTTATAGCCACTTCTTGGTGCGTTCGTTAATTTATTGTATACATTAAACCAAAGTTAAACAAACAGACAATTTAAAAATAGAATAGAAATAATTTAATGATATAAGTCATAATTAGGGGAAACTAAAGAATGAAAAACATATGTTAATTGTGAGATAGAAATCATAGAACTCACATCGCTGGACAGAAAGTCTAAGGGACAGTTCTCACCGCTGCGATGTCAGACATTACATGCGATGTCTGTGCGATGCAAATTCAGCCATACAGCTTGTATGGTGGAATTTGTGTCGCATTCAGACCAAACTCGCACGGCACCCTTTTTTTGGTCCGCACCAGAATCGGATCGCATGGGTGTTCACACCCATGCAATCCAATTCCTGTCCGAATTAACAGTTTGCACTCCCAGCAGTTCACATAGGGCAGTGTGAACTGCCTGCAAGTTGTATGCGATGCAGGAACCCGCACTGGATTCGCAAGGTTCCCTCATCGCTGCAGTGTGAACCGAGCCTAAGGCATTTAATATAGGTAAAATAAAACATTTAAGTAATACATTGGAATATCTGAATAACATTAGTAACTACTATAGTTTAGATTGTAAGCTCTAATGAGCAGGGCCCTCTGATCCCTTCTGTATTGAATTGTATTGTAACTGTACTGTCTTCCCCGATGTTGTAAAGCGCAGCGCAAACTGTTGGCGCTATATAAATCCTGTATAATAATAATAATAATACTCATAGAGAGATAATTTTTGGCATGTAGCCCGACTCTGGAATAAAACATACCCAACAGGTAATAATAACCTATGGCCAGCACTGCTGTCAGTTCACAACTGGGGAGACTCTGGTGCACCCATCTACGCTGCAGAGAAGTCTCATCAGAAGTGGTCTTCATGGAAGAGGTTCAACCAGAAAACTATTCCCCAGAGAAGGCAATAAAGCCAGTGATCCCTCTAACCTCTGTGTGCATTTCTGTAACTCCAGTAATCCTTGTCAGTCCTGTGCATTCCTGTCTTTCCTATAACCCCTGTGCACTCCTGTGTCTCCAGTGACTTCTGTATCTTCAGTGATCCAAGTAATCCCTGTGCACTCTTGTTTCTCTGGTAATCCCTGCAACCCCCATGCATTCCTGTCTTTCCAGTGATCCCTGTAAACCCCGTGCACTCCTGTGTCTCCAGTGATCCCTGCAACCCCTTTGCACTCCTGTTTCTCTAGTGACTTCTGTATTTCCAGTGATCCCTCTAACCCTTGTGCACTCCTGTGTCACCAGTGATCTCTGTAACCCCTGTGCAACCAGTGATCTCTGTAACCCCCGTGCTCTCCTGTGTCACTTCGGTATCCTCAATGATCCAAGTAATCTCTGTGCACTCTTGTTTCTCCAGTGACTTCTATGTCTCCAGTGATCCCTGCAACCCCCATGCATTCCTGTCTTTCCAGTGATCCCTGTAACCCCTGTACACTCCTGTGTCTCCAGTGATCCCTGTAACCCCTGTACACTCCTGTGTCTCCAGTGATTCCTGTAACCTCTGTACACTCCTGCTTCTCTGGTGACTTCTGTAACTCCAGTGACCCCTCTAACCCATGTGCACTCCTGTATCACCAGTGATCCCTCTAACCTCTCTATCTGTAACCCCTGTTTCTCTAGTGACATCTGTATTTCTAGTGGTTTCTATAACCCCTGTGCACTAATGTGTCTTCAGTGATCCCTGTAACCCCTGTGCACTCCTGTATCTCCAGTAAACCCTATAACCCCTTGCTCTCCTGTATCTCCAGCATACCTCCCAACTTTTTGAGATGGGAATGAGGGACACCTATCAGCAAAAGTGTGCAGGCATAGGACACACCCCCTGTCACGCACCCTTAAAGGAGAATTGTACAAAAAAACAAGATTGGTTAAACACACAAGTGCTTTTTTACCACTACTATTCCTTTTTATTGGCTTCTGGAATTTACAAATGCAGCAATTTAGAAATCAGAAGAAAGGTTTAGCACTGGGAAACACTTTTTGACAGATAAAAAGTGCATTTTATATACATCTATATAGATCAGACCAAAATGAGGGACAAATGAGGCGGAATGAGGGACAGAGGGACATTGCTCCAAATCAGGGACAGTCCCTCGAAATCAGGGACAGTTGGGAGCTATAATCACCAGTGACCCTTGTGCACTCCTCTGTCACCAGTGACACCTGTTGCTCCTGTGTTCCCTGTAACCCCTGTGCACTCTTGTTTCTCTAGTGACTTCCGTTTCTCCAGTGATCCCTCTAACCCCTGTGCATTCCTGTGTCACCAGTGATCTCTGTAACCCCTGTGTCACTAGTGATCTCTTTAACCCCTGTGCACTCCTGTGTCACCAGTGATCTCTGTAACCCCTGTGCCCTCCTGTGTCACCAGTGATCTCTTTAACCCCTGTGCACTCCTGTGTCACCAGTGATCTCTGTAACCCCTGTGCACTCCTGTGTCACCAGTGACTTCTGTATCTTCAGTGATCCAAGTAATCCCTGTACACTCTTGTTCTTCAGTGACTCCTATGTTGCCAGTGATCCCTGCAATCCCCACGCATTCCTGTCTTTCCAGTGATCCCTGTAACCCCTGTGCACTCCTGTGTCCTTAGTGATCCCTATAACCCCTGTGCACTCTCATTTCTCCAGTGACTTGTGTGTCTCCAGTGATCCTTGTAACCCCCATGCATTCCTGTCTTTCCAGTGATTCCTGTAACTCCCTGTGCACTCCTATGTCTTATGGGTATTCTATAGCTGTTGACCTTGTCGGAGGTCCATGGCATATCAATTTTTTGCTAGGTTCCAAAGGTGGGTCCATTTAGATGTGGAAGAGTTGTTGAGCATCATAACTAAAAGACATGAAACCTAAGGGGGTTGTATAACAATCATGTTTATTGGTTAATAAAATTCCTTAAAACACAGCTCATGCACTTAAGGGGCTCTCAAAGAGCACCCCTTCTTCAGGACTGAGGGACAGGGACCATATATGGAGATTAAAATACCCATTAAAAATGTATTACAATTTTGCTGCCATGTTTAATCCAGATATCATTGCACGAGGGCACCTAATCATCAGCATGATAGCTGTAGTCCAAATGGATTGGGGCCAAACACAAAATTGCATATACATATAAAAAAAAAAAAGAATACCATAGAAAAATTTAATAATTATGGATTTAAATAAAAACAGAAATACAGTTAAAAACACAGAGTTTATAGAAAATGTTTACAGGTGAGCTCCATGAATATGGGTGTGCTTTATGTATTTCTTCCAGATCTGTGCAGTAATCTGGTGTGAAACTTTACTTCCTGTAATACAGACCAGTCGCTGTTTGCACTCTCTCAGTAGGCAGGGCGATTGGTCTTGTCTCCACCCCTCCAATTTTAGTGGGTGGGGCTTGCCGGGTCTGTCCCCTAGCTCTGCTCTCTGCAGGTTATGTACAGCACAGTGATGATGTCACCTTTGCAGTACATCTGTTCTGGGTGTCATCTATGCTAAAAGTGCCTCTGATATTGGCTAGAGCAATTATTGGGAAGATTACAGGCGTGCTAAGATACTCAGCTTTGCAGCACTGACAAAAACACGCACTTTGACGGATCACATGACACATCTGACATATTCTTTAAGCCACTGATAGTGATGACCTCCATAACTGATGAAGATAATGATGGAAATTATGGAGCCTATGACTGTGATAACTCAGCACAGGGATGGTGGGAACCCCTTATATTGGGCACAGCAGGTGTACAGACCTGGGAACTCAGCACAGGGATGGTGGGAACCCCTCATAATGGGCACAGCAGGTGTACAGACCCAGGAACTCAGCTCTGGGATGGTTGGAACATTCATAACGGGCACAGCAGGTGTACAGACCCAAGAATTCACAGGGATATCTCCAAAAGAGTTCCTGAGAGATAGAAAAGACAGTTAAGTGGATTTCCTTAAGGGGGGTTACTACTGAGCGGGGGATCAATAGAGCTGGGAGTTACTACTGGGATGGTGGGAACTCCTCATAATGGGCACATCAGGTGTACAGATCCAGGAACTCAGCGCAGGGATGGTGGGAACCCCTCATGATGGACACATCAGGTGTACAGACCCAGGAACTCAGCACAGGGATGGTGAGAACCTCTCATAATGGACACATCAGGTGTACAGACCCGGGAACTCAGCACAGGTATGGTGGGAACCCCTCATGATGGACACAGCAGGTGTACAGACCCGGGAACTCAGCACAGGGATGGTGGGAACTCCTCATAATGGGCACATCAGGTGTACAGATCCAGGAACTCAGCACCGGGATGGTGGGAACCCCTCATGATGGACACAGCAGGTGTACAGACCCGGGAACTCAGCACAGGGATGGTGGGAACTCCTCATAATGGGCACATCAGGTGTACAGATCCAGGAACTCAGCACAGGGATGGTGGGAACCTCTCATAATGGGCACAGCAGGTGTACAGACCCGGGAACTCAGCACAGGGATGGTGAGAACCTCTCATAATGGGCACATCAGGTGTACAGACCCGGGAACTCAGCACAGGGATGGTGGGAACCTCTCATAATGAGCACAGCAGGTGTACAGATCCAGGAACTCAGCACAGGGATGGTGGGAACCCCTCATAATGGGCACATCAGGTGTACAGACCCGGGAACTCAGCACAGGGATGGTGGGAACCTCTCATAATGGGCACAGCAGGTGTACAGACCCGGGAACTCAGCACAGGGATGGTGGGAACCTCTCATAATGGGCACAGCAGGTGTACAGACCCGGGAATTCACAGGGATATCTCCAATAGAGTTCCAGAGAGATAGAAAAGACAGTTTCCTCTAAATCATCCACCAAATTCTGATATTTCTCTTTTGGATAAACTGACTTTCTCCGGTCAGTTCACAGAAAAGATGAAAACATTTTGATCACTGATCATCTAAGATATTATAGGGATTTCCAAAAAATAAAAAAAATACTCAGAATGGATTATGGTAAAGTGTAGGGATTTCTTATTTATTTTAACAAACAATAAAACTGAACGAGAATCTAAATCAAATTAAAGGTATGAATTATTGGTTGGACCAATGAGAAGCCGGCTTCTTCAGTAAAATAATGTACAGAAACCGATATCAACCAATAAGAAGTGTTGTCCATGTATTGTCATATCTGGCCATGTATTAGCACAGTTTAGTTGTATGGTGCGGTCTGTGTGAGTGCGGGACCGAGTCATCTCTGTATGTTTAGAGGAAAATTCCATCCCAGAAGGCCTAAATTTACCAAAGTGTACCCAAAAAACTTCAATATATTTTTGCCCCGCCCCCAATACATGAGTCTTAACATGAAAAAAAAGTTATGAGCCAGTGTGAATTTTCTGATGAGTAACAAGCGATTTCCTGTAACCAAAACTTTTCCCGCATTCTGAACACGAATAAGGACGCTCACCGGTATGACTTCTTTGGTGGCTAACAAGGTCTCCTTTCTGAAGGAAACATTTCCCGCACTCTGAACAAGAAAAGGGCCGTTCACCCGTGTGAATCCTTTGGTGTGTATCAAGTGAACTTTTCTGAAGGAAGCATTTCCCGCACTCTGAACATGGATAGGGACGCTCACCTGTGTGAATTCTCTGGTGTTTAACAAGGTTGCCTTTCTGAATGAAAGTTTTCCCGCACTCTGCACATGAATAGGGACGCTCACTCGTGTGGATTCTCTGATGTATAAGAAATGCTGTTTTCTCAGTAAAACTTTTCCCGCACTCTAAACACGAATAAAGTCGATCGCCTGTGTGACTTTTCTGATGTGCAAGAAGCACTTTTTTCTGGGTAAAACTCTTCCCGCACTCTGAACAGGAAAAGGGACGTTCACCGGTGTGAATTCTCTGATGTTTCAGAAGGCCTTCTTTCTCAATGAAACATTTCCCGCAATCTGAACATGAATAAGGACGCTCAACTGTGTGCGTTTTCTGGTGTCTAACAAGACTACTTCTTAGAATAAAACCTTTCCCGCACTCTGAACATGAATACGGACGTTCACCTGTGTGAATCTTTTGGTGTCTGACAAGTAAATTTTTGAGAACAAAGAATTTCCCGCACTTTGAACATGAATAAGGACGTTCGCCTGTGTGAGTTTTCTGATGTAAAAGAAGTACTGATTTGACAGAGAAACATTTTCCGCACTCTGAACACCCATAGGGACGCTCACCTGTGTGAATTCTCAGGTGCTTACAAAGGTTTGCTTTCTGATTGAAACATTTCCCGCACTCTGAACACGAATAAGGTTGTTCTCCTGTGTGACTTCTCTGGTGTACAAGAAGAACGTTCTTCTCGGTGAAAGCTTTCCCGCACTCTGAACATGAAAAGGGACGCTCACCCGTGTGAATTCTCTGGTGCTTACGAAGGTTTGCTTTCTGACTGAAACATTTCCCGCACTCTAAACATGAATAAGCACGCACTGCTGTGTGACTTCTCTGGTGTATAAGAAGTACTTTTTCCTCAGGGAAACATTTCCCGCACTCTGAACATGAATAGGGGCGCTCCCCCGTGAGAGGTTTCTCGTGTCGATCTTCTCCGTTTTCGTTGAAGGGTTTCCCACACAATGAAAATGAATGTTCTCCTTCATTGCTAAACGAAGATTCCATGGGATTAGATGGATCTGTTGATCTCTCCATACTCGGAGATCTTAGATTTCTATCTGGAGTAACAGTTTGTAGTCCATCAGAAGATTCCTCAGGATTAGAGGGATCCATTGATCTCCCCAATTGGGAAGGTCTGGGATGTAGATTTGGAGTAACGGGATTTCCTCCTGGAGAACATTTCATGATGTCCTGATCTTCTGCACTATGATCTGTAGAGAGAGGAAATCAAATGTCCATCAGAGGTATTCCACACATCGCCCCCAAATGTGGGAAAACAATATTACAATGTTTGAAGTTTTCTTAATTTTTTGTATTCTGAGTGCTATTTGTTGGTTTAGAATTCAACATTATCTCAGAGCTCTGTCATGGAGATGGGAGATATCATAACAGAAAAATATGAATAAAAGCCAGATAAAGGATATAATATACCCATACCATCACAGAGCTGGAGGTTACTACTGAGTGGGGGATCAGCAGAGCTGGGGGTTACTAATGAGTGGGAGATCAGCAGAGCTGGGGGTTACTACTGAGTGGGGGATCAGCAAAGCTGGGGGTTACTACTGAGTGGGGGATCAGCAGAGCTGGGGGGTTAATACTGAGTGGGGGGGTCAGTAAAGCTGCAGGTTACTACTGAGCAGAGGATCAGCAGAGCTGGGATTACTACTGAGCAGGAGATCAGCAGAGCTGGAGGTTACTACTGAGCGGGGGATCAGCAGAGCTGGGGGGTACTACTGAGTGGGGGATCAGCAGAGCTGGGGGGTACTACTGAGTGGGGGATCAGCAGAGCTGGGGGGTACTACTGAGTGGGGGATCAGCAGAGCTGGGGGGTACTACTGAGTGGGGGATCAGCAGAGCTGGGGGGTACTACTGAGTGGGGGATCAGCAGAGCTGGAGGTTACTACTGAGTGGGGGATCAGCAGAGCTGGGGGTTACTACTAAGTGGGGGATCAGCAGAGCTGGAGGTTACTATTGAGTGGGGGATCAGCAGAGCTGGGGGTTACTACTGAGTGGGGGGATCAGCAGAGCTGGAGGTTACTACTGAGTGGGTGATCAGCAGAGCTGGGGGGTTAATACTGAGTGGGGGGGGGTCAGTAAAGCTGCAGGTTACTACTGAGCAGAGGATCAGCAGAGCTGGGGGGTACTGCTGAGTGGGGACTTAACACAGCTGGCTGTACTACTGAGTAGGGGATCTGCTAAACAAGTATACTAATTAGCTGAGGATCTGCTGAACAAGTGTAATAATAAGCTGGGAATCTAATGAACAGGGGTACTAATGGGCTTGAATCTGCTCAGTGGGGGTATTACTGGGCCCCTTTAAAGCAAAGAAAAAATCAATACACACAGGGCATTTGCAAAAAAAATCACAGAAGCATCAAAAACAGTATGTTGAAGCGGTAGGTGCTTTAATGTGTGTTAAAGTCGAAGGAAGGGTAAATGAGTCCTTACGGTGAGAATGGAAAATAGCATTTTTGACTTATCTGGAAAATCCTCTTCATGCTCATGCCTATGGCTTTGGCTGCAATGCACATGTATAGTGTCGCTGCAAGAGCTCTATTAGACTTCAAGGGATTGAAGCACAGCATATTTGGCCTCAGGTAAAGAGTGTATCCTGGACTTATCGCTGCATATTGTTTTATTCCAGGGGCAAGATTTGATGGACAATGTTAAAGAGGGCTTTACCCTCATTAATGGGTGTACCACCAATAGTGTTTTCTGGGATAGCATCCCATCAGCTAATGGATCATGGCACTGGACTCAAAGTGATGCACCACATGACACATGGGAACATGACATTATATTGAGGAATGGAGATGGATCTTTCATATGGTGTACAGTATCTCCTCCTCATTTGTTGGGAACATGACATTATATTGAGGAATGGAGATGGACCTTTCATATGGTGTACAGTATCTTCTCCTCATTTGTTGGGAACATGACCTTATATTGAGGAATGGAGATGGACCTTTCATATGGTGTACAGTATCTCCACCTCATTTGTTGGGAAGATGACATTATATTGAGGAATGGAGATGGACCTTTCATATGATGTACAGTATCTCCAACTTATTTTTTGGGAACATGACATTATATTGAGGACTAGAGATGGACGTTTCATATGGTGTACAGTATCTCCACCTCAATTGTTGGGAATATGACGTTATATTGAGGAATGGAGATGGACCTTTCATATGGTGTACAGTATCTCCTCCTCATTTGTTGGGAACATGACGTTATATTGAGGAATGGAGATGGACCTTTCATATGGTGTACAGTATCTCCTCCTCATTTGTTGGGAACATGACGTTATATTGAGGAATACATACTTTATACTATATGAAGAAGTAACATGAAAATGTGAATTCTCTCTGCATTTAATGTTTATTACTTACTTGTGTCTATATGTAGAGAAGTTTTCTCAGGTTTAATTTGCATATTCATCTCCCCCTCTTCCATAGACTGCTGATCTCTACTCATCAACCTCTCTTCCTCTTCCTTTTTAATCTCAACTTTGATGTCTTTCAGTTCTTCACTCTAAAACCCCAAAGGTGATAAAATATAACAACTGGAAATTACTACAAATAAGAAGAGATTAGTTTACAATATTTTTTGAGTTGTAGTTCCTCAGTCCCACCTACCTGATGATGGTGAGGGATGGTGTGATCTTCCTGTGTGGAATCCCGGGAATACAGAGGACCATCCTCCTCCATAGACTGCTGATCTCCCTTTATCAATATCCCTTCCTCTTTAACCTCAACTTTTAGGTCTTTCAATTCTTCACCCTAAAATTGAATAGCAAACATTTATGAAAAGTGAAACGAGATTACATTGGAGAATAGCATCTTTTAGATTAGAATACATGTTTAGGTTTACATGCTCAGTCCCACCTACCTGATGATGGTGAGGGATGGTGTGATCTTCCTGTGTGGAATCCCGGGAATACAGAGGACGGGAACATCTTTCTGGTGGGTTTGTTTCAACAAGTGGCTCCATCACAACATCCTTGAAGAGGTCCTTGTGTCCTTTTGAAAACTCCCCCATAACATTAACCTCATCATCCTCCTCCTTTACCTCTTCTTTAACAGCATTATTACAATCGTTCTGGTTTACACCCTGAATATTTAATAATTGTGACATTAGCAGTAACAACACTGATCAAATTGTTAGTAAATCCGTTAATTATTCGTTTTCTACTTAACTCTTTGTGAGATGGTGTGATCTTCCTGTGTGGAATCCTGGGAATACAGAGGACCACCCCCACCCATATACTGCTGATCTCCGCTCATCGACATCTCTTCTTCTTCCTCTTTAACATCAGCTTTGATGTCTTTTAGTTCCTCATCCTAAACCCCAAAGATGTTAGAATATATGTGTAAAATGGAACAAGAGATTACATTGAAGAACGTCCTCTCATAGCTTAGAATTCTGTTCTAGTTGCTCAGTCCCACCTACCTGATGATGGTGAGGGATGGTGTGATCTTCCTGGGTGGAATCCCGGGAATACAGAGGACGGGGACATCTCTCTGGTGGGTTCCCATTACTGGATCCATCTGTAGGAAACACACACACTGACTGAATACATTGTTTCTATGTGTTTATCAGATGATGGGGGATCTAGGTGGACCCTCCGTACTGCTCTCTCCTTTACAATAAAGTCTCCTCTTACCCGGTGATGTGAGGGGCGGCTGATTCTCCATCATGACGTCCTTGTAGAGATCCTTGTGTCCTTCTAAATACTCCCACTCCTCCATGGAGAAATAGACAGTGACATCCTGACACCTTATAGGAACCTGACACACACAATGATACAGTCACCATCCAGACACATCCCTTGTCTGTTACTGGATAATGTCCCAGAAATCCCAGAATTGGGGAGCTAAAACCAGGTGCTGCCAAATATCGTATAATTATTAATATCCGAGCTGTAATACCGGTTCCCCTTCTGGTATGGGCTAATTAATATACTTAGTTTTGTATTTAGAAAGGTAGGTGAGTGTTTTATTAATAGAGATAAGAGTGATGTCATGTGACCTCCCAGAATCCTCCTCACCTCTCCGGTCAGGTCTGTTTATTAATAGAGTGATGTGACTGGCTCAGTGATGTTTGTACAGCACTACGGTATATGTTAGAGCTATAGACAGAAATACAATTACTCTATTTATTAATATAAGTGTGTATCATCATCTGTTGGAGATAAAAGACATCACAGTGACTATGGAGGAAGAGGACGGACATGACGGGGGGATTACTGGGTGTAAATATAAAATAATATCTTATTACCTCCTCTGCTGCCAGTTCCAGCAATGTCTTCTCTCTACTTCCTCCTGTCTCACCTGGAACTTCCTGTTTACATGTGACATCACTTCCTATTTTTTTCACCTTACGTTACTTCCTGTCTGTTGCGTTTCACTGACAATAAGTAAGGTCGCCTCCTTGTGGAAAATATAAAAACTGCAGAATACATTGTTTTTCTTTTTTTCTTCATATAGCCGCTTCTTGGTGCATTTCTTAAGCACTTTAGCCCCGGAAAGTTTTACCCCCTTAATGACCGGGCCATTTTTTTGCGATACGGCACTACGTCGCTTTAACTGCCGATTGCGCGGTCGCGCGTCGCTGTACCCGAATAAAATTGATGTCCATTTTTTCCCACACAAATAGAGTTTTCTTTTGGTGGTATTTGATCACCTCTGCGGTTTTTATTTTTTGCGCTATAAACAAAAAAAGACAATATTTTTTACTTTCTGCTATACTACATATCCAAAAAAAAAATGTAAAAAAAAGAATTACTTCACCAATTTAGGCTAAGATTTATTCTGCTACATATTTTTGGTAAAAAAAATCCCAATAAGAGTATATTGATTGGTTTGCGCAAAAGTTATTATGTCTACAAAATAGGGGCTAGATTTAGGGACTTTTATTTTTTACTGGTAATGGCGGTGATCTGCAATTTTTAGCAGGACTACGATATTGCGGCGGACAGATCGGACACTAATTGACACTTTTTGGGGACCAGTGACACCAATACAGTGATCAGTGCTAAAAATAGTCACTGATTACTGTATAAATGACACTGGCAGGGAAGGGGTTAACACTAGAGGGCGATCAAGGGGTTAAATTTGTTCCCTGGGAGGTGTTTCTAACTGTGGGGGGATGGGATTCACTGGAGGAAAAGAGAGATCGTGATTCATCTTAGCTGAAACACGATCTCTCACTTTTCCTCCCCAACAGATCAGCCGTGTGTTTTGTTTACATCGGCACACCGCTGATCCGTCTCTCCTGTGAGCGATCGGCGGGTCACGGCGGCCACCGTGGCCACCGGACCTGCTGATTGGCTCCTGCTGTGTCCAATCACAGCGGGGGAGGGCAGCGCGCGTACGTGCCCCCTAAACCACATGTACGAAATCACGTACAGGTATGTGACTTTGCACACCCGGGCCGCCCTGCTGCAGTAAATGTACGTGGGGCGGTCCAGAAGCCATTAAAGAAATTGTAAACCTCTGAAAAAAAATTAAAAAAATAAACTTGCAAGACAAAGGCATAATGAGCTAGCATGCATCGCTAGCAGGACTTGGCCCCGCTCCCGCCTTCGGTGTTACTGCATGTGATTGACAGCAGGGGGAGCCAATGGCTCCTGCTGCTATCAATCTATCCAATGAGGACCCGAGACAATGGCTGGAGCTGCTAGTCTCGTTCTCATCGCTGGAAATATCAGGTTCAGGTAAATAAAAAAAAGGGGGGGAGGGGGCCTCTTGGAGGAGCGGCACTACAGAAGCTTTTTCACCTTAATGCATAGAATGCATTAAGGTGAAAAACCTCAACCCCTTTAAGTTGGTGATTTGGTCAAGGTTGATGAGACCCTCGCTGCTGAAAAGATTCTTATCCATTATACAATATTTCTCGGGAGTGTGAAGCTCAACTCTTCAGGAAAGCAGTCGGGTCTTCTTTTTTGTCTTCTCTCTTGTGTGACTGCCAACACTTCTGGGTTTTATCCAGGGTGTCGGTGCTGTAACCATTCGAGAGACAGTGCTCCTCATCAATCTGAGTTTAAAGGGCTGGGCAATGTGTTGCTTCCCATTTGAATTCATTGCCTGTCTCCAGTTACTCCAGTGAATCCTCTGCACCCGTGTCTCCAGTGACTTCTGTATCTCCAGTGATCCCTGTAACCCCTGTGCACTCCATTGATTCCTGTAACCCCTGAGAACTCTGTGCCTCCATTGACTTTTGTATCTCCAATGATCCCCGTAACCCCTGAGAACTACTCTTGTCTCTATTGACTTCTGTATCTCCAGTGATTTCAGCAACCCCTGATCACTTCTGTGCCTCTAGTGACTTCTGTATCTCCAGTGATCCCTGTAACCCCTGTGCACTCCATTGATCCCTGTAACCCCTGACAACTCCTGTGTCTCCAGTGATCCTTGTAACCCCTGTGCACTCCATTGATCCCTGAAATGCATGAGAACTCCTGTGTCTCTAGAGTCTTCTGTCTCTCCGGTGATCCCTGTAACCCCTGTAGGCTCCTGTCATCCCTGTAACCCCTGCATGCTTCTGTGTTTCCAGAGATCCCTGTAACCCCTGAGATCTCCTGTGTCTCCAGTGACTTCTGTCGCTCCAGTGATCCCTGTAACCCCTGTGTCTCTGGTGACTTCTGTCTCTCCAGTGATCCCTGTAACCCCTGAGATCTCCTGTGTCTCTAGTAACTTTTGTGATCCCTGTAACCCCTGAGATCTCCTGTGTCTCCAGTGACTTCTGTCTCTCCAGTGATCCCTGAACACTCCTGTGTCTCTGGTGACTTCTGTCTCTCCAGTGTTCCCTGTAACCCCTGTAGGCTCCTGTGTCTCCAGTGATCCCTGTAACCCCTGAGATCTCATGTGTCTCTGGTGACTTCTGTCTCTCCAGTGATCCCTGTAACCCCTGAGATCTCCTGTGTCTCCAGTGACTTCTGTCTCTCCAGTGATCCCTGTAACCCCTGAGATCTCCTGTGTCTCTAGTAACTTTTGTGATCCCTGTAACCCCTGAGATCTCCTGTGTCTCCAGTGACTTCTGTCTCTCCAGTGTTCCCTGTAACCCCTGTAGGCTCCTGTGTCTCCAGTGATCCCTGTAACCCCTGAGATCTCGTGTGTCTCTGGTGACTTCTGTCTCTCCAGTGATCCCTGTAACCCCTGAGATCTCCTGTGTCTCTAGTAACTTTTGTGATCCCTGTAACCCCTGAGATCTCCTGTGTCTCCAGTGATTTCTTTCTCTCCAGTGATCCCTGTACACGCCTGTGTCTCCGGTGACTTCTGTCTCTACAGTGATCCCTGTAGGCTCCTGTGTCTCTTGTCATCCCTGTAACCCCTGCATGCTTCTGTGTTTCCAGTGATCCCTGTAACCCCTGAGTACTCCTGTGTCTCTAGTGACTTTTGTGATCCCTGTAACCCCCGAGATCTCCTGGGGCTCCAGTGACTTCATTCTCTCCAGTGATCCCTGTACACTCCTGTGTCTCCAGTGACATCTGTCTCTCCAGTGATCCCTGTAACCCCTGAGTACTCCTGCGTCTCTAGTGACATTTGTGATCCCTGTAACCTCTGAGATCTCCTGTTTCTCCAGTGACTTCTGTCTCTCCAGTGATCCCTGTAACCCCTATAGGCTCCTGTGTCTCCAGTGATCCCTGTAACCCCTGTACACTCCTGTGTCACCAGTGAACCCTGTAACCCCTGTACACTCCTGTGTCACCAGTGATCCCTGTAACCCCTGTACACTCCTGTGTCTCCAGTGACATCTGTAACCCCTGTACGCTGCTATGTCTCCAGTGATCCTTGTAACCCCTGTACACTCCTATGTCTCCAGCGATCCCTGTAACCCTTGTGCACTCCTCTGTCTACAGTGACTACTGTATCTTTAGTAATCCCTGTAACCCTTTTACACTCTTGTGTCTCCAGTGATCCCTGTAACCCATGTGCACTCCTATGTCTCAAGGGATCCCTGTAACCCCTTTACACTCTTCTGTCTCCAGGGACACTTCAATGTCTCTAGGAATCCCTGTAAGCCCCTTACACTTTAATGTGTCCAGTGATCCCTGTAACCTCTTTACACTCCAATATCTGATCCCTGTAACACTTGTGCACTCCGGCATCTCCAGTGACACCCGTGTCTCCAGTGATCTATGTAAGTCCAGCAATTTCCAGCTGAGATCCTCTAGTTCTCTGCCACCTCTCGGGCCCGTGCCACCACATTGACTATGACATCATCAAGAGGCCCACCGAATCTTCCTGGTTCAGCCAACACGCCTCCTGATGATGCAGAGCTAGGCCCGCTCCCCCCTCCTCTTTTGTGAATGAAGCGCTTTGCCTACTGAGACATATGATGTGCATATCCCAATAGCCAAAGGAAGGACAGTGCACGTTGTTGGCCTAGGGGAATGACGTGCGGGGGGGGCACCTCTTTGTTTAAAAAACAAACACAGCCCTAATCAGATAGCGGTGGGAGGAGGGGTGGATAGGAAGTCCTTCGTCGGGGGAGAAGAAACACTTTAAGGTGGGTCTATTCGGATGTGGAAAAGTTGGAGAGCGTCATAACTAAAAGACATGAAATCTAAGGGGCTTGTAGAACAATCATATGTTTATTGGTAAATAAAAGACCTTAAAACATAGCCAGTGTCTTTCATGGGTCTTCAACGGGCACCCCTTCTTCAGGATTGAGGGACAAGAACCATACATGGAGATTATAACCATTAAAAATGTATTACAGTAGTGCTACAATGCTTAATCCAGATTTCATTGCATGAGGGCACCTGGTCTTCCTTGGACTGGGGCCAAAGAAAATTGCATATACTAATACAAAAAGCATACAAAAAAAATCATAATTATGGATATAAATAAAAACACAGAAATATAGTTAAAAATAATATGGTTAAAAATAAAGAGTTGATAGGAAATGTTTAAATGGTGAGCTCCATGTGTATTTTTGAATCTTGGTGTGCTAGTTGTCTATTTCTTCCAGATCTGTGTAGTAATCCAGTGTGAAACTTTACTTCCTCTAATAAAGACCAGTCACCACTGCTCTCTCTTCGTGGGCAGGGTGATTGGTCTTTTCTCCGCCCCTCCAGTTTGTAGTGGGTGGGGATTGCTGGGTCCCTCCCCCAGCTCTGCTTCCTGTACAGGTTATGTACAGAACAGTGACGAGGTCACCTCTACATCCATCCTGGGTGTCATTTATGCTAGAAGTGCCTCTGATATTGGCCATAGCAATGACTGGGAAAATTACAGACATGCTAAGATAATCAGTTTTGCAGCACTTACAAGGACAATCATGGGACTGATCTCATGACACATCTGACATATTCTATAGGCCACTGATAATGATGACCTCCATATCACTGATGAAGATAATGATGGGAATTATGGAGCCTATCACTGTGAGAACTCAGCATAGGGATGGTGGGAACCCCTCATATTGGGCACAGCAGGTGTACAGACCCGGCAACTCAGCTCAGGGATGATAGGGAACCCTATAGCATGCCAAGACATTTTGGACAATTTCCTGCTCTCAACTTTGTGGGTAAAGTTTGGGGATGACCACTTCCTGTTCCAACATGACTGCACACCAGTGCACAAAGCAAATTCAATAAAGACATGGATAAGCGAGTTTGGGGTGGAGGAACTTGACTGGCCTGCACAGAATCCTGACCTAAACCTGATAGAACAGTGGTCATCAACCCTGTCCTCAGGGCCCACTAACAGGCCAGGTTTTATGTATTACCTTGGGGGAGATGCAGACTAGAATGCTGCAATCACTGAGCAGCAAATTATATCACCTGTGATGTATTTCAGTTATCTTGCAAACCTGGCCTGTTAGTGGGCCCTGAGGACGGGATTGATGACCACTGCGATAGAACACCTTTGGGATGAATTAGACCCCTTTCACACTGAGGCGCTTTTCAGGCGCTTTCACGCAAAAAAAAGTGCCTGAATAGCTCACGAAAACCTATTTCCATTAAAATCAATGAACGCTTTCACACTGGGGCAGTGGGCTGGCAGGGCGGTGAAAAAACGCCCCTCTCCATTGAAATGAATGGAAAGCTCTTCAAAAGCGCTCAAATGTTTTACTGGCAGTTTAGAAACGCCTCAGTGTGAAAGGGGCCTTAGAGTGGAGATTGCGAGCCAGGCCTTCTCATACAACATCAGTGCCTGACCACACAGATGCACTTCTGGAAGAATGGTCAAACATTTCCATAGACACACTCCTAAACCTTGTGGACAGCCTTCCCAGAAGAGTTGAACTGTTATAGCTGCAAAGGGTGGGCCAACTCAATGTTGAACCCTACAGACTAAGACTGGGATGTCATTAAAGTTCATGTGCGTGTAAAGGCAGGTGTTCCAATACTTTTGGTAATATAGTGTATTATCACAGATTAGTTCTATGGCACCGTCTGTGTGAGCAGACCGAGGGGAAGGATGCCTTTCAAACCGACCCAATGTAGTCACGGTGTATGGACTCAGCTGACGTTGCTCCAGCCCCACCCCCCTGATGCGTTTCACCCTGTCCACTGGGGCTTGGTCACAGAGGTCACCTACATTGGGTCGTAAATACGTGAACAAAGAATATAATAAATCTATACAATATTGAAAATTACAAACAGTGTCAAACGCCTGTGAAGAAAGTGACTAAAATCCACAATTGAATATATGAATAAATGGTAACAAGCAACATGCAAAAAAAAAAAAAAAAAATGTGAGAAAGAAAAGAAAAAAATCCTTTTAATAATTAACAAAAATATATAAGTGCTACTTGATAAATAAAGTGTCCGAAACTTGTGTCCCAGATGAAGGCACGTATACCCTGTGCCGAAGACGCGTAGGGGAGGGGCAGGACGGAGCTTTCTACACACAGACAGGCAGAGGATTGTACACCGCACCGCACACCACAGGATTCATCTGTATTGCATACTTTGGATAGGATGGTGCACTGACGCACCCAAGCATTGTGAGTACCCTCCTGGAGGGATTGTTTTTATGGCTTTTCAAATAAATTCCTGGCGGTATTATGCTATGAGTCTCCTTTCTTTTATATATGTCACCATTTGAGCGAGGTACAGATCATCACCAGCATACCCTGTGTGAGCCCTGGAGTGGCTCTAATGCGTGTTTTGACACTGTTTAGCCACTGTGTCACACGCTCTAAGGTGAGCGCATTATCCATTGGGGGTCACTGGAGAGCACTGCAGCATGCCATAACGTGCACATCTCTTAAGAAGAGCATGAGGAATATTTAGCACTTTTTCATAAATACAAGCATGAGGTTTGCCTGCTATTTGTTTGGACACTATTGTGCACTTTGATTTATACACTCTTGTGAATGGTTTGGACTGAGATCTATTCATTTGTATGAATTGGTTTCGGACACTTTATTTATCAAGTAGCACTTATATATTTTTGTTAATTATTTAAAGGATTTTTTTCTTTTCTTTCTCACATTTTTTTTTTTTTTTGCATGTTGCTTGTTACCATTTATTCATATATTCAATTGTGGATTTTAGTCACTTTCTTCACAGGCGTTTGACACTGTTTGTAATTTTCAATATTGTATAGATTTATTATATTCTTTGTTCACGTATTTATAGCCTTTAGCGCATGCACATATATTTATTTTATTTTGGCATATACACGGTATGGAACGTGGTTAGTGTGTGCAGCTGAATTAGGTTCATTTATTCACATTGGAGGCATTAACCCATTTGTGGCTCACAAGATTTTAGCCCTATTTTTTACCTACATTGGGTCGGTTTGAGGGGCGTCCTTTGCCTTGGTCTACTTACACTTGTGAATTGGTGTTCTTGGATGCCTACTCCCGAGCTCTGACCACCGGCGGGGAGCCGTTTCGTGACCACCATCCTGTGTGAGACTGGGATCAAGTTGGGCCATATTACTAGGAATTAGACTCCAGTAGGCACACAACTACCACATCACATCCCAAACACTTCAGCACATCTTTGTCACACTCCCACTAGGCCAACGTGAACCCCAAAAAAAAGCTTGTTAGCCCATGTGAATTTTCTGGTGTACAGTAAGTGTAGTTCTGTTACTGAAACATTTATCGCACTCTGAACATGAATAAGGACGCTCCCCCGTGTGGATCCTCTGGTGAGTGACAAGCGCATATTTCCGAATGAAACATTTCCCGCACTCCGAACACGAAAAGGGGCGCTCTCCTGTGTGAATCCTCTGGTGGTTGACAAGTTCTGCTTTCGAAATGAAACACTTCTCGCATTCTGAACACGAATAAGGGCGCTCGCCCGAGTGAATCATCTGGTGAGTAACAAGTGCGCTTTTCTGAATGAAACATTTCCCGCACACCGAGCACGGATAAGGACGCTCGCCTGTGTGAGTTCTTTGGTGTTTAACAAAGTGTCCCTTCTGAGTGAAACATTTCCCACACTCTGAGCACGAATAAGGGCGCTCGCCCGTGTGACTCCTCTGGTGTTTACGGAGATTTTCTTTCTGAATGAAACATTTCCCGCACTCTGAACAGGAATAAGGACGCTCCCCCGTGTGACATCTCTGGTGTTTAAGAAGTTTTTGTTTGGTGGTGAAACGTTTCTCACACGCTGCACACGAATAAGGACGCTCGCCCGTGTGACTTCTCTGGTGTTTAAGGAGGTTTCCTTTTTGAGTGAAACATTTCCCGCACTCTGAACATGAATAGGGCCGCTCACCTGTGTGACTTCTCTGGTGTTTCACAAGGTTCCATTTCTGAATGAAAGATTTTCCGCACTCTGAACACAAATGAGGACGCTCACCCGTGTGAATCATCTGGTGTTTAAGAAGGTGGCCCTTATCGTTGAAACCTTTTCCACACTCTGAACACAAATAAGGACGCTCCCCTGTGTGACTGCGCTCATGTTTAAGAAGGCTCACTTTGTGAATGAAACATTTCCCGCACTCTGAACATGAATAAGGACGCTCTCCCGTGTGACTTCTCTGGTGTTTAAGAAGGTTTCCTTTCTGATAGAAACTTTTCCCACACTCTGCACATGTATGATCCTCCGTGTGACGTTTTTCATGTCTAAGAAGTGCTCTGTTTTCTGAGATTGATTTCCCACATGCTGAACCAGACAATGAGGTCTCTCCTGTGTGAGCTCCTTCACGGATTAAAGATCTCTGGGGAATAGAAGGATCTATTGAAGTATCTGTACTGTGAGATCCTATAGTCTTGGTGTGGGATCCATCAGAAGATTCCTCAGGATTAGAGGGATCCATTGATCTCCCCAATTGGGAAGGTCTGGGATGTATATTTGGAGTAACGGGATTTCCTCCTGGAGAATATTGTCTGATGTCATGATCTTCAGAATTCAAAATAAGGTGTCTGTCCGAAATATTCAAGACGAAGCATCCATCTGTAGGAAATACATTTTTAATTAATGGTTTTAAGTATTCTTCATGCCCTAAAATAAAGGACTCAACAGTTTCTCAATGGAACAGGGTGCGATATCAAAAAAAAAAATTAATACAAACCACAAAGGATACAACAATACACCCAAATCACACTGGATAACATTGTTTTTGCATTGATGACATTGTTACTGTTAGAATGGAGATGAATCTCCCTCCACCTCATTTCTTGATTGGGGACTAAGGACACGATACAGCCTTGGAACCCAACGTGTGGCCCTTTAACACTTTTTGTGCAGTCCGTTATTAAACATTATCTTGAGGAATGGGGATGGACCTTTCATATGGTGTACAGTATCTCCTCCTCATTTGTTGGGAACATGATATTATACTGAGGAATGGAGATGGACCTTTCATATGGTGTATACCAGGGGTAGGCAACCTCGGCCCTCCAGGTGTGCTGAAGCTACAAATCCCATCATGTTCCTGACTCTAGGAGTCATGCCTGTGATTGTCAGGGTCTTGCAATATCTCATGGGACCTCATTTGTTGGGAATGTGACGTTATATTGAGGAATGGAGATGGACCTTTCATATGGTGTACAGTATCTCCTCCTCATTTGTTGGGAACATGATGTTGTATTGAGGAATGGAGATGAACCTTTCATATGGTGTACAGTATCTCCTCCTCATTTGTTAGGAACATGACGTTATATTGAGGAATGGAGATGGACCTTTCATATGGTGTACAGTATCTCCTCCTCATTTGTTGGGAACATCACGTTATATTGAGGAATGGAGATGGACCTTTCATATGGTGTACAGTATCTCCACCTCATTTGTTGGGAACATTACATTATATTGAGGAATGGAGATGGACCTTTCATATGGTGTACAGTATCTCCTCCTCATTTGTTGGGAACGTGACGTTATATTGAGGAATGGAGATGGACCTTTCATATGGTGTACAGTATCTCCTCCTCATTTGTTGGGAACATGACGTTATATTGAGGAATGGAGATGGACCTGTCATATGGTGTACAGTATCTCCTCCTCATTTGTTGGGGACATGACGTTATATTGAGGAATGGAGATGGACCTTTCATATGGTGTACAGTATCTCCTCCTCATTTGTTGGGAACATTACATTATATTGAGGAATGGAGATGGACCTTTCATATGGTGTACAGTATCTCCTTCCCATTGTTGGGAACATTACATTATATTGAGGAATGGAGATGGACCTTTAATATGGTGTACAGTATCTCCTTCTCATTTGTTGGGAACATGACATTATATTGAGGAATAGAGATGGACCTTTCCTATGGTGTACAGTATCTCCTCCTCATTTGTTGGGAACATGACGTTATATTGAGGAATGGAGATGGACCTTTCATATGGTGTACAGTATCTCCTCCTCATTTGTTGGGAACATGAGGTTATATTGAGGAATGGAGATGGACCTTTCATATGGTGTACAGTCTCTCTATTTTTCCATTTATTGTTTATGACTTACTTGTGTCCATATGTAGAGAAGATTCCTCCTGTTTACTTTTCATAATCATCTCCCCCTCCTCCATAGACTGCTGATCTCCACTCACCGATGTTTCTTCTTCTTCCTCTTTAATCTCAACTTTGATTTCGTTCAGTTCTTCACCCTAAACCAAAGATGATAAACATATAATACTGGTAAAATGGATAAAATCTGTAAAAAGTAATTCCCAACAATAAGCAATTACATAGAAGAATGCCATCTCAAAATTTAGAATACTTTTTGAGTTTTTTCTGCTCAATCTTATCTACAAAGTAGATAAGATTGAATGCAGAGGAGAATACAGAATACAGAGGACCACCTTCCCCCATAGACTGCTGATCTCCACTTACCAATGTGTCTTCTTCTTCCTCAACTTTGATATCTTTCAATTCTTCACCCTAAGCCCCAAAGATAATAAAATACATGTAAAAAAAGGAAAAAGAGAATACATAAACTAATTTCATCTCATATCCTAAAATTCATTTTAGGGCTACATGCTCAGTCTCCTATATACCTGATCATAATTTGTATATTTGTAAACTCCCTTTGTGGAATCCCAAGAATAGAAAGGCCCGTCTTCTTCGATAAACTGCTGATCTCCACTCACCAACGTCTCTTCAATTTCCTCTTTAACTTCAACTTTGATGTAATTCAGCTTCTCACCCTGAACCCAATAATGATAGAGCACATTTATAAAAAAGGAACAAGAGTTTACAGAAGAATTTTATAGCATAGCTTAGAACTCTTATTTGCTCAGTCCCACCTACCTGATGATGATGGGAGATGGTGCAATCTTCCTGTGTGGAATCCCAGGAATACAGAGGACGGGGACATCTCTCTGGTGGGTTCCCATTACTGGATCCATCTGTAGGAAACACACACACTGACTGAATACATTGTTTCTATGTGTTTATCAGATGATGGGGGATCTAGGTATACCATATGTACTGCTCTCTCCTTTACAATAAAGTCTCCTCTTACCCTGTGATGTGAGGGGCGGCTGATTCTCCATCATGATATCCTTGTAGAGATCCTTGTGTCCTTCTAAATACTCCCACTCCTCCATGGAGAAATAGACAGTGACATCCTGACACCTTATATGTCCCAGTTGGGAAGACTTCCCTTGCCTTGCTATTCAGCTGACCTGGGGAGAATTAGCAACCAATAAAGTTCTTAATGTTCTCCCCCTACATCTACGTTTAAAAACAAAACAATGGTTGCAGTTGGGCTTTATACAGAACTATTACCTAGTAAATATTGGATTGGAGAGAATATGTGTTTTGTTAAATACTACTGACCATGGAGGAAATGTAGACATGACATTGTTCTGTGTGCACAGTGGCTGGGAATGTCTATATTGTGAGTCCCATCCTATAAGTGTCCCTGCACACGGCATGTACTGTACACATTGATGTCACCCTGACAGCCAACTCCACCAAAATAGGTCTGGGGGAATCTGTGTTGTGATTGGTGTTCAGGATCACAAGACAGAGGCCAATCGGGTTATGGTGAGGGGACAAAGGGAAGCAACATTTCTCCACTAACATGAAGGATGAATAAATGGTTCTATATTTAGGATGTATCTGGTCTATAAACCAGAGGCTCTGGGTGGACAGTTGGATAAATGGTTCTATATTTAGGATGTATCTGGTCTATAAACCAGAGGCTCTGGATAGACAGTTGGATAAATGGTTCTATATTTAGGATGTATCCGGTCTACAAACCAGAGGCTCTGGATAGACAGTTGGATAAATGGCTCTATATTTAGGATGTATCTGGTCTACAAACCAGAGGCTCTGGATGGACAGTTGGATAAATGGTTCTATATTTATAATGTATCTATTTAATATTACAATACACTATATACTCTATAATTGTATATCAGCATCTTATGGAGATAAAAGACATCACAGTGACTATGGAGGAAGAGGACGGACATGACGGGGGAGTTACTGGGTGTAAATATAAAATAATATCTTATTACCTCCTATACTGCCAGTTCCTGTAATGTCTCCTCTCTACTTTTTTCTTTCATCACCTCTGACCCGGAACTTCCTGTTTTACTTACGTCACTTCCTGTCCTTGCGTTCCACGGATAATAAGTAAGATCACCACCTGGTGGGGAATATAACTACTGCAGCCTGTGTTGTCCCTCCGTACTTCCAACAGCTGCTCCATTGTGGCCTCCTTGTCATTGCGGTTGTATAAATGATACCTCACAGAAACCTAAGTATTCCATAAAAATTATGAAATGCAATCATTTAATATATTTTTATTTATTTATAAGGAATTTTTTTTATGTTAATAAATAGACCCCATCAAATTCATATAGTTCACATTTGTTGTTTTGCAGTTTAGTGCAATAGAAAAGTTTAGTTTAGGGGTCCAAACCTTCTTCTAGACACTAACAGTACAATAAAATAGAAAAAGTGGTTGTAAATCCTTATATATACACCCAGTGAAGTTACTGGCCTTGGGTGATACAGAGAAATGAAACAAATCCTCCTACATAAGTTCTGTTTCTCTGCAGTACTCTCTCCTCTAGAGCTATTCAGAAGTTCGGAATTTATAAAGCTTGTCTGAGTTTTCAGAAAGCAGGGGGCGGGGAGATGAAGTTACACTCTGCAGAGCTCAATGAGCGCTGATTGGAAGGAAGGGACACCACCTTTCACACAGAAACAGAGCCGAGGCTGTCAATCACAGGCTGTGTGCTGGAGCTCCCTCCCCTGTCACCTTTTTTCTCTTGGTGTCAGGAAAACTTGTGACGCCCCAGATGATGTCCAATAGGACGAAACACATCGGGTGACGGTGGTGGAATCATTGCACACTTACCTACATGTTACAAGCTTGTTTATCCAGAATTTTTGTAAGTGTAAACCCCCTGTTTTTACAATAAATATACCAAACGGTATTACACTATGTGCAGGGCCGGACTGGGGATAAAAACCGGCCCTGAAAAAATGTCATATCAGCCCCATAGCATTATTATACCAGCCCAACAGCATAACGTCATTATTTTCTTGTTCATAAAAAGGAAAACCATGCATCTTAAAGCACATTTGAATAGCGTATTATATATAGATAAGACAGATATGAAAGCACATAGGGCTAGGTATATATATATATATATATATATATATATATATATATATATATATATATATATATATATATCCGCAAATTCCAGTTAAAAGTGGTAAAAGTGGAGAAATCATCAAGGGGGACACCTGGGACTCTGGAAATGTGGGGGGACTCTGATGACCAGAGATGACCTTCCGCAGAAAGAATACACTAAGGTAAGGGGGGGTTACTGATATAAGGGGGAAACCTTTATATCAGTGCCCCCCTTACATTGTTGTATTCACTCCCCCCTTACATCAGTGACCCCCCTCAGACTGGCCTGGCGGAGCTGTCACTGACCTCCTCTCAGGTGCATCGTGCAGGGCTTAGTCAGTCGGCTCCAGCTTTGTGGCTCTGGTTTTCCTATAGTCTCCTCTCCACAGTCCACACAAGTCTGACTTCTCCCATGACCCCCATCCCAGCGGCGCTCCCACTGTTGACTCCTCTCCAGACTCCCTCAGAGACTGCAGACATGATATAAGACAAGAGATGGTCAGAGGCCGTGGGCATGGTACAGGAGATGTCGGAGGCTGTGGGCATGGTACAGGAGATGTCGGAGGCTGTGGGCATGGTACAGGAGATGTCAGAGGCTGTGGGCATGGTACAGGAGATGTCAGAGGCTGTGGTCATGGTACAGGAGATGTCAGAGGCTGTGGGCATGGTACAGGAGATGTCAGAGGCTGTGGTCATGGTACAGGAGATGTCAGAGGCTGTGGTCACGGTACAGGAGATGTCGGAGGCTGTGGGCATGGTACAGGAGATGTCGGAGGCTGTGGGCATGGTACAGGAGATGTCAGAGGCTGTGGGCATGGTACAGGAGATGTCAGAGGCTGTGGTCATGGTACAGGAGATGTCAGAGGCTGTGGTCACGGTACAGGAGATGTCGGAGGCTGTGGTCATGGTACAGGAGATGTCGGAGGCTGTGGTCATGGTACAGGAGATGTCGGAGGCTGTGGTCATGGTACAGGAGATGTCAGAGGCTGTGGGCATGGTACAGGAGATGTCAGAGGCTGTGGGCATGGTACAGGAGATGTCAGAGGCTGTGGGCATGGTACAGGAGATGTCAGAGGCTGTGGTCACGGTACAGGAGATGTCGGAGGCTGTGGTCATGGTACAGGAGATGTCGGAGGCTGCGGGCATGGTACAGGAGATGTCAGAGGCTGCGGGCATGGTACAGGAGATGTCAGAGGCTGTGGGCATGGTACAGGAGATGTCAGAGGCTGTGGTCACGGTACAGGAGATGTCGGAGGCTGTGGTCATGGTACAGGAGATGTCGGAGGCTGTGGTCATGGTACAGGAGATGTCAGAGGCTGCGGGCATGGTACAGGAGATGTCAGAGGCTGTGGTCACGGTACAGGAGATGTCGGAGGCTGTGGTCATGGTACAGGAGATGTCGGAGGCTGTGGTCATGGTACAGGAGATGTCAGAGGCTGCGGGCATGGTACAGGAGATGGTTTGAGAATGAGGACATGATGCTAAAGATGGTAAGAGATCAATGCAGCCTCACCAGTGCCCATCAAATGCAGCCTCACTGTGCCCATTATTTCAGCCTATGTGCCAGTCCATGCAGCCTCACTGTGCCCATCAATTCAGCCTCTGTGCCAGTCCATGCAGCCTCACTGTGCCCATCATTGCAGCCTCACGGTGCCCATCGCGACAGCCTCACTGCCCATCAATGCAGCCCACTATTGTCAGCCTCACCATTTGCTGGATAATACACAGCGCTCTCCTCCCTCTGTCCTCCGACGCTCGTATGTCACGGAGCTGGGTCTGTGTGCAAGGTCCTGCCCCCTAGACCGGCTCGTGTGATAGGCAGAACACTGATACAGTCAGTGTTCCATCTAGAAGACTATCACACGAGCCAATCTAGGGGGCGTGACCTTGCACACAGACCCAGCTCCGTGACATACGAGCGCCGGGGACAGAGGGAAGAGAGCGCTGCAGCCGCCGTTCAAAGCCGCCCCAGGGCAGGCAGCCTACCGGGACATTTCCTGGTATCCCGGTAGGCCAGTCCGGCCCTGACTATGTGCAGTTTTCTTTTTTCATGCACATCATGGATTATGGCACCATTTGATGCGGTTCACCACAAGTTTAGGAGTCTGTGTCTTGCTACTGGGAACCTTTGGGGTATATCGGATGGGACCTATCCTGCTTACAGTATCCTCCTGTGGTGGATTATATGGAGGTTCATCCTCATCAATGTTTGACACTAGGGATGAGCTTCGAGTTCGAGTCGAACTCATGTTCGACTCGAACATTGGTTGTTCGCAAGTTCACCGAACAGCGAACAATTTGGGGTGTTCGCGGCAAATTCGAATGCCGCGGAACACCCTTTAAAAGTCTATGGGAGAAATCAAAAGTGCTAATTTTAAAGGCTAATATGCAAGTTATTGTCATAAAAAGTGTTTGGGGACCTGGGTCCTGCCCCAGGGGACATGTATCAATGCAAAAAAAAGTTTTAAAAACGGCCGTTTTTTCAGGAGCAGTGATTTTAATAATACTTAAAGTCAATCAATAAAAGTGTAATATCCCTTTAAATTTCGTACCTGGGGGGTGTCTATAGTGTGCCTGTAAAGGGGCGCATGTTTCCTGTGTTTAGAACAGTCTGACAGCAAAATGACATTTTGAAGGAAAAAACTCATTTAAAACTACCCGCGGCTATTGCATTGCCGACAATACACATAGAAGTTCATTGATAAAAACGGCATGGGAATTCCCCAAAGGGGAACCCCGAACCAAAATTAAAAAAAAAAAATGACGTGGGGGTCCCCCTAAATTCCATACCAGGCCCTTCAGGTCTGGTATGGATATTAAGGGGAACCCCGGCCAAAATTTTTAAAAAAAAATGACGTGGGGTTCCCCCTAAATTCCATACCAGACCCTTCAGGTCTGGTATGGATTTTAAGGGGAACCCCGCGCCAAAAAAAAAAAAAAAACGGCGTGGGGTCCCCCCCTGCTCTTCTCTTCTTCTCTTCTTCTTTTCTTCTTTTCTTCTTTTCTTCTCTTCTTCTCTTCTTCTTCATTTTCTTCTCCGGGCCGCTCCGCAATCCATGCTGGCATGGAGGGAGGCTCCCGCTGTGTGACGGCGCTCCTCGTCTGACAGTTCTTAAATAACGGGGGGGGGGGGGGGCGGGGCCACCCGGTGACCCCGCCCCCCTCTGACGCACGGTGACTTGACGGGACTTCCCTGTGACGTCACGGGGAATGCCACAGGGAAGTTTTTTTTTTTAATTTTGGTTCGGGGTTCCCCTTTGGGGAATTCCCATGCCGTTTTTATCAATGAACTTCTATGTGTATTGTCGGCAATGCAATAGCCGCGGGTAGTTTTAAATGAGTTTTTTCCTTCAAAATGTCATTTTGCTGTCAGACTGTTCTAAACACAGGAAACATGCGCCCCTTTACAGGCACACTATAGACACCCCCCAGGTACGAAATTTAAAGGGATATTACACTTTTATTGTTTGACTTTAAGCATTATTAAAATCACTGCTCCTGAAAAAACGGCCGTTTTTAAAACTTTTTTTTGCATTGATCCATGTCCCCTGGGGCAGGACCCAGGTCCCCAAACACTTTTTATGACAATAACTTGCATATAAGCCTTGAAAATTAGCACTTTTGATTATTCATGTTCGTGTCCCATAGACTTTAACGGTGTTCGCATGTTCGAACGAACTTTTTTCCTGTTCGCATGTTCTGGTGCGAACCGAACAGGGGGGTGTTCGGCTCATCCCTATTTGACACACCTGCTATATAGTACGTGTGTCCATCGTCTCTGGTAAGCTTGCCAACCTTATCACTTTCTACTGCACTTTTTGGATCAATATTTTATCAATTTCCCTGTACATGTCAAGAGAGACTTTCTATGGTCGTTTATTCTTCGGATTAACCGCCTCTTGGTGTCTCCACATGAATGTGGACTTTTTAATGTTTTTTTTATATCATTTTTTGCACTTATATATATGGGTTGTTCATTCACTCATGTTCCCTGTTGAATTGACATTTCACCTTTTAGGTTTATTCATTTACTTTTATATTCACCATTTTGAGCACTACACTAATTTGTTTACATGTATATGCAAGTCCTAAATAAAACTGGTGTAGATGATGTTAAGGTGATAAGTTCTTTCACCGTGCAAAAATAAGAAATAAGTGATGGGTGTCTCTTCTCAAAGTGCAGTGACACCTATGTGCTGATTGGCCTCTCACCTTATTGCTGTAAGGTAACAGCTTAAGTGGATGATGCTAACAATCCAATGGCTCCTAGTAATCATCCTATGGTTAGCCAAGCTAATGGCTCTCTCAGATGAGTGATTCCGGCTCCCTCTAGGGGCCCTCCTCCATTTGGCACGGTTGGTGGCTCTCTCAGATAAGTGTTTCCGGCTCCCTCTAGGGGTCCTCCTCCATTTGGTCCGGTTGGTGGCTCTCTCAGATGAGCGATTCTGGCTCCCTCTAGGGGTCCTCCTCTCTTTGGCCCAGTTGGTGGCTCTCCATGGTAGATATAGGCTCTTCTATGGTGGTCTGATGGTCTGGGAGTCCTTCTTAGCATCCAGATTGTTGTATGATAAACATCTCCATTACTTCCTGGACAGGCCTTAGGATGTGAAAACTGCTAAGACCAGGACTGCTGGTGGGACAGAAGATCCCAGTAAAGCCACGGAAGGCAGTGGGAGGGGGACATCCCCTCCTGCTGCTTGTAAAAGCAATCCAGCGGCTAGTTAGCCACTAGGCTTGCTTTTACAAGAGAGCCAACCGCCGGCGTTCTGTCAAAAAGTGCCCCGCATGTGCCGTACGTAACAGCACAACAGCTGAGTTTACGATCAGCTGTCGTGTCGACTAGACGGCGCCTGCGCACAATAGCCGATTTAAGACATTTTTTCCGTCAAATTGTGCCTCGAGTTGCTGAGGCACGTTCATGTAGGCGAGGGATGGATATTTACATGAAGGGGGCGGATTTTTCAATGATGGGCAGTGCTGGGGCGGAATTTTTAATGATGGGCAAACAGAAAAAGCCTCCCTTCAATTGACTAAACACGCCCCATGAGCGTCCAGGAAGAATAGCAGATAAAGATTTGTTTTGCAGATTTGTTTGCCCATCGTTAATAATTCCGCCCCTAGCACTGCCCATCATTGAAAAATCCACCCGCTTCATGTAAGCATCCGCCCCTCACATACATGAACGTGCCTCGGCAACGCGAGACAACAGCTGATTGTAAACTCAGCTGTTGTGCTGTTATGTACTGCGCATGCGCAGTTCCTCCCGGGCACTATTCGATAGCGGGCACTTCTTGACAGAACACCGGCTCTAAAATATGGTACCAGGATGATGCATATCATCCCGGTATAACCACCTGAAATCCAGTGATGTACCAGGTACGTGACTGGTCAGCAAGTGGATAAGGCCCCAATCACACCTTACCATTTCATAAGCACGTGCAAAATCTCATATTTTTGAGCATTGGTGAAATGCAATACATTGCAAATAGAAAGATGTACATTCTCTAGGCTATATTTATATGGGCATGGAGTGAAGCTGAATTATCTCAAGAGCTATTTCACACTGCCATCTGGCTGCGTTATCGGTAAAGCGCTGCTAGTTTTAGCGGCGCTTTACCATAGTTTTAGAGGCGTTATTCAGCCGCTAGCGGGACGCTTTTAACCCCCGCGGTCGAAGAAAGGGTTAAATGTGGCTGTGAATCGCCGCTGCCGAAGCGCCCCCCCCCCCCCCCCAAGAAAAGTTTTGCGGACGCCCATGTCTTCTTCCTCTATGGCCTCTTCCTCTGCAGATTTCTCCTCTGAACCAGTGGTGCTCCGTAGGCGTTCAAGGGGCTACGCAAGCACTCAGGCAAAAAGATGGTATGCGGTGCTTGAGTTGGTCTGCTTAGGGGACAGGAGCCACACTGAGGCAGACGCCATGCCATCTTCAGCCAGGAATGGTTGTATGCAACAACGTCCTCTCCGCCCTCCGACAGGGACACTTGACCCATGTTCCCTGTTTGGCTCACGTCCTGAATTTGGTGGTGCAGCGGTCCTTGAGCAGGTACCTAGGCTTACAGGATCTCCTGAGGCAGGTCAGGAAAGTCTGTGGTAATTTCCGCCGATCATATAATGCCAGTGCTCAGCTGGCTGACATTCAAAGAGAATGCAACCTGCCCAAGAACTTCCTCATTTGTGACATGCCCACCAGGTGGAACTCAACATTGCAATGCTGCAGCGGCTGCACACACAGCAGAGGGCCATCAATGAGTACCTGTGTGAGTATGGCACCAGGACAGGGTCAGCGGAGCTTGGCTTTTTTTCGCCACGCCAGTGGCTACTGATCAAGGATGCATGCACTGTCCTGTCACCATTTGAGGATGCCACGATGCCACGAGGATGGTGAGCAGTGACAGTGCATGCATCAGTGATACTGTCTCTCTTGTCTTCCTGTTGGAGCACACGCTTCGTGGAATAATGGACAGAACAGTGGGAGGAAGAGGACTTCCTTACCTCTGAAGGTCCCCTTTATCCAGATACTAGTATTCCTGCAGGCCCGCCGATCACACAGGAAGGAGGAGGATTGTGTCAGCATGGAGGTGGAGGATAACACTCAGCATCAGCAGCAGTCTTCAAGGGATCGTTTGCCGTCCCCAGAAACCCATGGAGTTGTACAAGGCTGGGAGGAGGTGGTTGAGGATCATGTGATCCTTAGTGACCCAGAGGACTCAGGATTGAATGCCTCTGCAAACTTACGCTGCATGGTCTCCCTGATCCTGCAAAGCCTGCGAAAGGACCCTAGGATTCGTGGTATCATAGAGAGGGATCATTACTGGCTGGCAACCCTTCTTGATCCATGTTACAAGGGTAAGGTTGCAGAACTTATCCAGCCTTCGCAGAGGGAGCAGAGGATGAAACATCTTTGGGAGGCCTTGCAGAAAGGATTGTGCAATGCGTTTCCAGAGCCTGGGAGGTTACAATTTCCTGGTGCTGGACAACGTGTTGCTGGGGCTTCGTTCAGTCACAAAAAGAGCGGTGGAGAAGGTGGCTGGCTTTCAGACAATTCTTCAGTCCTCAGCGCCCAGGTCTGATTGGTTCCAGCAACCATCGCCAGCGTTTTACTTACATGGTGCAGGAATATCTAGGGGCAAGATCAGACTTGGAGACCTTTCCACCAGAACATCCACTGGGTTACTGGGTCTTGAGGTTGGACCACTGGCCAGAGCTTGCTCAATATGCAATTAAGCTACTGGCCTGTCCTGCATCCAGCGTTGTTTCTGAACGCACATTCAGTGCTGCTGGAGGCTTTGTAACCGATCACAGAGTGCGCCTGTCCACAGACTCTGTTGATCGGCTCACATTCATAAAAATGAATCAGTCTTGGATCACCAGCTACCAAGCACCTGATGCTGATGTAACCGATTGATTTTTCTATGGATGTGGGATCCCTTGAAGACTGCATATGCTGAGTGACTATCCTATTATGCTGAGTGACTATCCTATTCCTCTTCAATCTTCATGATGATAGTTTCTAGGAATATTTTTGGTTCAGGGCACCACCACCACTGCCTAAGGCCCAATTTTTCTGCCCCTGTTTAACAGGGGCATGTAATTACAATTTTTGATCTAATATTTCACAGCAGGGCCTGTTCCTGCGCTCAACAAAAGTATCTGTGAGGCTTTACAGTTTTGTGCCACCACCACCGCTTAAGGCCCAATTTTTATGCCCCTGTTTAACAGGGGCGTGTAATTACAATTCTTGATATAATATTTCACAGCAAGGCCCGTTCCAGTGCCCACCAACAGTAACTGTGAGGGCTTAAAGTGTTCTGGTACCACCCAATTTTCCGCAGAGTGTATAGGGCAGGCTGTATAGTATATACAGGCGGTCCCCTATTTTCAAGCATCCGACTTACAAACGACTCCCACTTACAAACGGAAAGAGACAACAGGAAGTGAGAGGAAATCTACCCCTAGGAAGGGAAATTCTCATCTAAGAGTTAATATGGGAAAAAGGTGTCTCCACTGATACTTTATCACCAATCCTTGTTTCCCTAACAACCCAAAATTTTCAAAATCCAATTGTCATCGGGACAGAAAGTGAGGTGAAACCTTCTGAACAGACAGCAAAACAAATGTTACAGGGGTGATAACCCTTCCCTATGTTATCCAAAAAGCTTAAAAATAGATTTTTTGGCTGGAGCTACACAAACAAAATGTACCTGTTCCAAATTACAAACAGATTCAACTTAAGAACAAACCTACAGTCCCTGTCTTGTTTGTAACCCAGGGACCGCCTGTATACTGCTGCTGTTCAGAGTATATAGTACGGTGACCAGACGTCCCCGGTTTCTGGGTACAGTCCCCGGACTGAGGGTACGGTCCCCGGACCCCATCTGTCCCCAGTTTTGTCCCCTCTTTTGCCGCGGGCACTTGGGCAGGCAGCCCCCCCGGTGGATATGGGCCGCGTTGGCTGTGAGAGGAGTCAGATTCGTGGTCGCGGTAGTATTTACAGAGCTGGAGAGGAGGAGCTGGAGCGGCTGTGTGCTACTGTAGCTGCCACTCCTCCTACCCATTTGTCAGTTGAAGATCTGCCGCAATCCCGGGGACACATGACCGCCCCCTCTCCCAGCATCCCGCCCCTCTCCTCCTACCTCTACTACTCCCTCTTCCAATCACTCTCCCGACAGCATAGGGGAGAGAACAGAGCACAGCATTCCTCCCCCCTCCCTCCTGTACTGCAAGGAACTATGGGTATTGTAGTCCATAGGGGCGGGATTGCCTGGAGCTACAGAGTGTAATGATTACACTCTGTAACTCCAGGCAATCTCGCCCCCTTGGACCACAACATTCATAG
Source organism: Aquarana catesbeiana (assembly GCF_042186555.1). Classification (NCBI taxonomy): domain Eukaryota; kingdom Metazoa; phylum Chordata; class Amphibia; order Anura; family Ranidae; genus Aquarana; species Aquarana catesbeiana. Next base: position 307,390,187 of record NC_133331.1, read on the forward strand.
TTCCTTGCAGTACAGGAGGGAGGGGGAGGAACGCTGTGCTCTGTTCTCTCCTCTATGCTGTCCGGAGAGTGATTGGAGGAGGGAGCAGTAATGGCCACAAGCACAAGAAGCAGGCGAGTTTGTGTGTATTATAACATAATAAGTAATTTTTTTCCTTCACTGGTGGGCACTGATAGGCGGCACTGATGGGCACTCATGCAGTGGCACGGATGGACACTGACAGACACTGATAGGTGGTACTGATAGACGGCACTGATGGGCACTGACAGGCGGCACTGAGAGGCAATGACACTGATAGGCGGCACTCATAGGCACTCATGCAGTGGCACTGATAGTGCACTCATGCAGTGGCTCTGATAGGCGGCACTCATGGGCACTCATGCAGTGGCACTGATAGGCGGCACTCATGGAGCAGCACTGATAGGAGGCACTGATGGGCACTGATAGGCAGCTCTGAGAGTCAATGGCACTCATAGGCGGCACTGATAGACGGCACTGATGGGCACTGACAGGCGGCACTGAGAGGCAATGGCACTGATAGACAGCACTGAAGGGCACTGACAGGCGGCACTGAGAGGCAATGGCACTGATAGGCGGCACTCATGGGCACTCATGCAGCGGCACTGATAGGCGCCACTGACGGGCACTGATAGGCGGCACTGAGAGGCAATGGCACTGATAGGTGGCACTGATAGACAGCACTGATGGGCACTGACAGGCGGCAGTGAGAGGCAATGGCACTGATAGGCGGCACTGATAGATGGCACTGATGGGCACTGACAGGTGGCACTGAGAGGCAATGGCACTGATAGGCTGCACTCATGGACACTCATGCAGTGGCACTGATAGGCAACACTCATGGGCACTGATGGGCACTGATAGGCGGCACTGATATGCGGCACTCATAGACGGCACAGATGGGCACTGACAGGCGGCACTGAGAGAAAATGGCACTGATAGGCAGCACTCATAAGCACTCATGCAGTGGCACTGATAGGCGGCACTGATGGGCTCTGATGAGTCTGAGCTGATGGGCAGTGATGAGGCTGCATTGATGGACACTGAAGAGGCTGCATTGATGGGCACTGATGAGGCTGCATTGATGGGCACTGATCATGGTGCATTAATGGGCACTGAACTGATCAGGCTGCATTGATGGGCACTGGTGAGGCTGCATTGATTAGCACTGGTGAAGCTGCGCTGATGGGCACTGATGAGGCTAAGCTTATGAGCACTGGTGAGTATAATACACTCTTCAAATGCTTTAAAATGCATGGTTTTCCCTTTTATGAACAAGAAAATAAGTTATATGTTATGCGGTTGGGCTGGTATAATAATGCTATGGGGCTGGTATGAAATGATTTCCAGAAAAAACGTATATATCATACAATCATTACATAAACACATACCACATATACTGCATATATAATTTGAGGAAAATATGCTTATAAAATAGTTTACTGTTTGCCAATAAAAAAATAATATATATATATGTCCCCGGATTTCATTTAAAAAATCTGGTCACCTTAGTATATAGGGCCTGGGGGCCCCACGCCTTTTTTTTTTTTTTTTTTTTTTAATTAGGGTGCGGGGTTCCCCTTAATATCCATACAAGACCCAAAGGGCCTGGTAATGGACTGGAGGGTACCCATGCTGTTTTTCTCAATAATTTTCATCCATATTGCCGGGACCCGACATTACATTACAGCCGCAAGCAGTTTTAAATGACTTTTATTCCTTTTTGTGCAGGGACTGTTCTAAGCACAGGAAACACGCGCCACTTTACAGGCATACTATAGACACCCCCCAGGTATGATATTTAAAGGAATATTTCACTTTTATTTTTTCACTTTAAGCATTATTAAAATCACTGCTCCCGAAAAAGGGCCGTTTTAAAAAATTTTTTTTGCATTGATACATGTCCCCTGGGGCAGGACCCGGGTCCCCAAACACTTTTTAGGACAATACCATGCAAATTAGCCTTTAAAATTAGAAATTTTGATTTTGAACGTTCGAGTCCCATAGACTTTAACGGGGTTCGCGCAATTTTTTTGTCTGTTCGCATGTTCTGCCGCGAACCGAACCGGGGGGGGGGGGGGCTGTTCGGCTCATCCCTACACAGAAGCCACGCCCTGTGTCACGCGTCATAGTGTGAACGGGTCCAAAAAGAAGGGGGACGCTCTTCTATTAATTTATTTTTACCACAACCCCAACACTGGAGGAAGAGCACAGAGAGAAGCTGCAAAGGGAGGCACAATTTGTGAGAGTGGGATCATTTGGAGTGCCTGGGGATCCAGGACTGATAGCCGATCACCGAATACCAGGAAGTAGAGGGGGAGGGGCAGTCACCAGTGCTGTGAGGAGCACTGGTGATATTTTAATGATGAAAGAATTGTGGAATTTAACGTGTTTATGCCAAGCTCCCGTATGAAGTGTGACAATTTAATTCCCGGAATGCCCATGACGTAGCGCTTTGGTGGTGAATCACACAACCATTCCCCCCTCGACCATGTTGACTAATGCCTATTACACAGATTAGAAAATTGGACGAAAATTACAGCTTTCAGAGCAATCGTTTGATAATCTGATAATCGCAGTTCCGCTAAAAATCGTAGATCGCCGCCATTACTAGTAAAAAAAAAAGAAATAATAAAAATGCCATAAATCTATCCCCTATTTTGTAGACGCTATAACTTTTGCGCAAACCAATCAATATACGCTTATTGTGATTTTATTTTTTTACCAAAAATATGTAGAAAAATACATATTGGCCTAAACTGAGGAAGAAATTTGTTTTTTCAATTTTTTGGGGGGGGGGATATTTATTATAGCAAAAAGTAAAAAATATTGTTTTTTTTTTTTCAAAATTGTCGCTTTGTTTATAGTGCAAAAAAATAAAAACCACGGAGGTGATCAAATACCACCAGAAGAAAGCTCTATTTGTGCGGAAAAAAAGGACGTCAATTTTGTTTGGGTGCAACGTCGCACGACCGCGCAGTTGTCAGTTAAAGCGACGCAGTGCCGTATCGCAAAAAATGGCCTGGTCATTAACGGGGAAAATATTCCGGTTTGTAAGTGGTTAAACAGCGGGAGGTCGGCTTTAAGATAAAAGTGGTCTCTGCGGCGGATTCGCCGAGACATCACTTTTATCGGCGGCGGGAGAGGTGCCCCCTCCTTTCGCCACGCCCCGGTCGTCTGGGCGATTTAAGGAGGGGTGGGAAGACGTCCATGATGACATAAGGCGTGGACAGTCAAAAACACAAAGGACGGATGCAAATGTTGAAAATGAAAAGGTTACGGGAATTTGTCCGGAGGCAGAGACCGGAACTCTGTCCAGACAAGTGGATTCTCCAATACGACCACATGATGCGGTAAGTTCTCACGAGTTCCTGGCCCAGAAATCCATTCCGAAACTTGACTATCCACCTTATTCCCCTGACTTAGCAGCCTGCGACTTTTAGCCGTTTCGAAAATTTATCAGTCCTGATGAAGTGAACTGTGTTTCATGAAACGCGTTGGGATTATGATCTTCTTCATTCTCTGTGCTATTGGATAAAATGTATATTATACAGTATTTCTTCATGAAGTATCATGTACCAAGAAGGAATTGATCAATCAGGTGTATACCTTTTTTGGCGCATTCTTCTGTTTTTAATCTTTTCATTCTGCTGTATATAATAAAGTACTGATCTTATATTTTTTTATATATATTGGTGTTGTGACCTCCTTAAAAATCCCAGGGGCAATGTTTTTTGTACTTATCTGTAAGTGTTGTTGGGATGGAGGCATTTGAACCTGTGTGGTAAGTGCCACCCTTCAGCATATCTCTACGTTTAATGTCCGTAGCTGTTCCTCATAACTGAGGTCCTCCAGCCCCGTTATTAGCTTTGATGCCCTTTCTCTGGACTCCCTCCAGTACCAGCACATCCTTCCTGAGGATTGGTGACCAGAACTGTACAAAGTTTGGCTCTGGCAAGCAATAGGAGTGTGATTCTTTCCACTAACCACCAATGTATGGGGCCATTCTTCAAACTGACCACCAAAGTATGGGGCATTCTGTATACTGGCCACCAATGTAAGGGACATTGCGACCACCAATGTAAGGGAAAATGTTTTTCACTGACCAGCAATGTAAAGAGACAGTTTTCCAAGTGGCCACCAATGTAATGGGGGGGGGGGGGGGGGGTTATTCAAATTGACCACAAATGTAAGGGACATTCTGACCATCTATGTAGGGGACATTTTTCCCACTTACCACCAATGTAAAATGTGGCACTTCTGCACCCACCAACAATGTAAACGGGGGCTGATCTCCACTTACTGCCAATGTATGGGGGTTCTCCTCCAATTACCACTAATATAGGGGGATACACTGAAGACATGACTGACGTACTCTCCAAGCAACTGAAGGGGATGAGTTCTGTATCACCGATGAAGATAATGACTGTGAAACTATGGAATTTATCACGCTGACCATGAAGAGAAGAACCAAGATGGCAGCAATGGGAATATTCTGTATGGCATTTGCAGTGGTTCCGTGTATCATAAAATATATTATCAGACACACGTGTCGAACTGGACTTTCTGGACTCTCCATCTCACTAACAAAACACCAATGGAAGACTCTATAAACTGGGCCCACTCCGATCACCACATCAATGGATGACTCTCTATGAACTGAGGACATTCCAATCACCACACCAATGGATGACTCTCTATGAACTGAGGACATTCCAATCACCACATCAATGGATGACTCTCTATGAACTGATTCCCATTACCAATCATCTAAAATTGTGGTCATTTGTAAAAAGGGACCCAAAAAGAATATTGTAAAGAGTAGATCTTTCTTTTTTATTTTGGAAAACCAAAATATGAGACTAAAACACAATAATATAACCCACAATTAAGTTGCAGTAAAAGAAATAAAGTTTAATAATAATTATTCTTTAGTTGGTCCAATGAAAAGCTAGCTCTTTCAGTAAAATAAGAAAGATGTGCAGAGTCCAATAAAAAGTTTGGCCCATTGGATTGCCGTATTTGCCCATGTATTAGCACAGTTTAGTACTATGGTGCGGTCTCCGGGTGTGGGCCCCAGGCAGCATTGTATCTTTAGAGGACCATATTACTATACTTCCTGCAGATCTACATCCATCACATCACACCCGGAGAACACCATTATACTTTTGCAATGTTCCCAAATACACCAATTTGACCATAAAAAGAATATTAGGCTTTGTGAATAGTCTGGTGAACAATAAGTGATATTCTTTAACCGAAACATGTTACACATTCTAAATACAAGGTAGGACACACACGTTCTCTGGTGGTCACTCTTGCCTCAATATCCATTTCTCCGATCAGAACGTAAAAAATGTTGTTAGTCTATGTGAATTTTCTGATGTCGGTCAAGGGCACTTTTCCGGATAAAACTTTTCCCGCACACTGAACACGGAAAAGGACGCTCACCTGTGTGACTTCTCTGGTAATTTTTTCTCTCTGAGGGAAAGCTTTCCCACACTCTGAGCATGAAAAAGGACGTTCACCGGTGTGAATTTTCTGGTGTTTAAAAAGGTTTCCTTTGTCTTTGAAACACTTCCCACACTCTGGACATGAATAGGGATGCTCACCCGTGTGTATTCTCAGGTGTTGAGTAAGTCTTTCCTTCTGAATAAAGCGTTTCCCACACTCTGAACATGCGTAGGGACGCTCACCCGTATGAATTCTTTGGTGTTTAAGAAGGTGTTCTTTCTGAATAAACCCTTTCCCACATTCTGAGCATGAATAAGGACGCTCACCGGTGTGAATTCTCAGGTGGTTGTTAAGCTCTCCTTTTTGAACAAAAGCTTTCCCGCACTCTGAACATCAATAGGGACGTTTACCCATGTGAGTTCTCTGGTGTTTAAGAAGGTTTCCTTTTTCATTGAAAGACTTCCCGCACGCTGAACACGAAAAAGGACGCTCTCCCGTGTGAAATCTCTGGTGTATAACAAGTTGTCTTTTCTGAGTGAAAGATTTCCCACACTCTGGACACGAGAAAGGACGCTCCCCCGTGTGAATTCTCTGGTGAATAACAAGGTCTCCCTTCTGAGCGAATGATTTCCCGCACTCTGAACACAGATAAGGCCGCTCCCCCGTGTGACTTCTCTGGTGAACAACAAGTTCTACCTTCTGAGTAAAACATTTCTCGCACTCTGAACATGAAAAGGGACGCTCACCGGTATGAATTCTCTGGTGTTTAAGAAGGTTTCCTTTGTCACCAAAGCATTTGCTGCACTCAGAACATGAGAAAGGACGTTCTCCTGTGTGAACTCTCTGGTGACTGATAAATTTGCTTTTCTGAAGGAAAAGTTTCCCACACTCTGGACATGAGTAAGTCTTATAACGTTTCTGTTGTATAGGAGGCTCTCTGGTTTCTTTTAAAGATTTTGCAGACGCTGTACGTGACAAGGAGAGCTCAATTGTGTGAGATCCTTCATGGTTTAAAGAAGATTCCTTGGGATTAGATGGATCTGTTGATGTATCTGTGCTGTGAGATTCAAGAATAATAGTATGTGGATCATCAGAAGATTCCTCAGGATCAGAGAAATCCCATGATCTCTCTATATGATAGGTTTTATGATGTATTATTTGTGTAATGCGTTTTACTCCGGGAGAACATTGTGATGTGGCTTTATATTCTGAAGATATATTTTTCGAGACATAGTGTCCACCTGTAGGAAATCAATAGTCAAATGGCATTAGAAATCTTCATTCCTTTATTTCAGGAAGTCATATACAGTATTTTTTGTCTAACACTCTACAGTATCTCAGAGCTCCGGCATGGAACTGGGTGCAATCATAACATAAAATATCAATACAAACCAGATAAAGGATAAAATACACCAAAACCAGACTAGGTAGGTGTTTGCTTTAATGACATTGTTAGAATGAGAACAGCGATGGGCCTTCCTCCACCGCATTTATTGGAAACAAGAAACACTGGATTTACTGAAGACTGAGGTGGACCTTTCATATGGTATGCAATAGTGATGGACGATTTACTAGATACAGGGACCACATGGCATCTCCAAAGGGTGGCCCATAATATTAAGTGTATGCAATGCTACAGGTAACTGTAAGAGGCTGTTGATTTAATATAGGAGGTCATCTGTACAGTGTCTTCAACTCCTCAATTAGAAAACTATTACATTAAGGAATGGAGATGGACCTTTCATATGGTGTACAGTATCTCCACCTCATTTGTTGGGAACATGACATTATATTGAGGAATGGAGATGGACCTTTCATATGGTGTACAGTATCTCCACCTCATTTGTTGGGAACATGACGTTATATTGAGGAATGGAGATGGACCTTCCATATGGTGTACAGTATCTCCTCCCCATTTGTTGGGAACATGACGTTATATTGAGGAATGGAGATGGACCTTTCATATGGTGTCCAGGATCTCCTCCTCATTTGTTGGGAACATAACAATATATTGATCAATGGAGATGGACCTTTCATATGGTGTACAGTATCTCCACCTCATTTGTTGGGAACATGACATTATATTGAGGAATGGAGATGGACCTTTCATATGGTGTACAGTATTTCCTCCTCATTGGTTGGAAACATGACGTTATATTGAGGAATGGAGATGGACCTTTCATATGGTGCACAGTATCTCCTCCTCATTTGTTGGGAACATGACATTATATTGAGGAATGGAGATGGACCTTTCATATGGTGTACAGTATCTCCTCCTTGTAATTATTTAAATACATACTTAATACTCATAGAAGAAAAATAAATTGTGAACTTTTTTGCATTTAGTAATTTTTACTTACTTGTATTGATATAAAGTGAAGATTCCTCCTGTTCACTTTTCATAACCATCTTCTCCTCCTGCATAGACTGCTGATGTCCACTCACCAACGTCTCTTCCTCCTCTTTTACCTCAACTTTGATGTCTTTCAGTTCTTCATCCTGAACCCCAAAATGATAAGATTGATAAAACTGTCAATAATAAATATATATATAAGAATGTTATCTCGTAGTTTAAGATCTATTGCCAAATCCTCTTTACCTGAGAGATGTTGGGATCTTCCTGTGTGAAATCCTGGGAATATGGAGGATAGACATTCTCCATAGACTGTTGTTCTCCACTAACGATCATCTTTTCTTCCTCTTCAATTTCAACTTTGATGCATTTCAGCTCTTCCCTCTAAATCCCAAAGAAGATAGAGTAGAGATTTGTAAAAAAAAGAACAAGAGATTATGTAGAATAATGTCCTCTCATAGCGTAGAACACATTTTTAGGTCTACGTGGTCATTCCCACCTACCTGATGATGGTGAGGGATGGTGTGATCTTCCTGTGTGGAATCCCGGGAATACAGAGGACGGGGACATCTCTCTGGTGGGTTCCCATTACTGGATCCATCTGTAGGAAACACACACACTGACTGAATACATTGTTTCTATGTGTTTATCAGATGATGGGGGATCTAGGTGGACCCTCCGTACTGCTCTCTCCTTTACAATAAAGTCTCCTCTTACCCGGTGATGTGAGAGGCGGCTGATTCTTCATCATGACATCCTTGTAGAGATCCTTGTGTCCTTCTAAATACTCCCACCCCTTCATGGAGAAATAGACAGTGACATCCTGACACCTTATAGGAACCTGACACACAGAACAATACAGTCCCAGATAATGTCCCAGAATTCCCGGCACCGCTCACCTCTTCTGCCAGCAGCTCAGGGATCTTGTTGGTGACTTCTAGAATCTTCTTGGCCCTGGTTACCTCTGTTGTCAGGCAGTGAGGTGGAGGCACTGTGATGGGAGATGTCCTGTAAAGACGGCTGCTGGGTGTTAATGGATCTCCAGATTTTTTTTCACTACTTTATAATCCTGTGTACAGAGAGAAAATAACAATTATCACTACAGACTTCCCAGAATGCTCCTCACCTCTCCGCTCAGGTCTGTGCTTTATTAATAGAGATGAGTGATGTCATGTGACCTCCCAGAATCCTCCTCACCTCCTCCTGATCTATACAGGACTCTCCTCTCTGTAGACGGATATCAAACCAAGAAATGATCTGGACTGTACTGGGATTAATAATATCTGCAGTAGAAATGAGCTTAAGGTTTCGATCTGAACACGAGTTTGGACTGAACATTAGCTGTTCAGGCATTTGGATGGCTGTCCAAACATTTACCTGTTCGGCAGGATTTGAACATTATGTATAATAGTGAAAACACTTCCAATATTATACATGACAGCTTCATGCTGTGAATGGTTGCTAAGGACACTGGTGGGTGCCGGGACCTCTGAGTCCTTAACAACCAGTGACATCACTGACCCTCTTTAGTGGTTGAGACTATGTTCCTCCATAGTTCTGACACCTTATACAAGTTCTTATCTATAGTACAAGTCTCATTCATTTCTCTAAAACCAAACCAGAGATTCCCTTTAAAGTGCAATGCTAACCAAAATATTTGATTTTGGGTTTGGATTGGCTGAAGAGGATTAATTAACTATAATAAGGATTTCTTCTGTCTGCATCACCATTACGTAGGTAGTTCTTCCCTCACTTCCTGCGATGATGAGTGCAAAAGAGAGCAGGATTTGAGGAGAAATAAGCCTAATGGGGACACGCCACCAAAATAGGTCTGGAGGGCATTTTTGCTGTGATTGATACTTGGGATCACATGACAGAGATGGGACAACCAGTCAGGTTTTGGTGAGGGGCCAAAGAGAACCAACAATCCTCCATCAACAAACTGTGAGGTACAGAATTTCAACATCACTTCCATCAAATCACCAAAATCGGGAGCTTTATCCCCAATTCTATGTACTGTAGGGATGTTCATTCCTTCTGCTGCCTTGTTTAGAACTTAGTGCCTCTCCTGAGCTAAAACAGAGGGATACTTTTTAGTATGGGTGGATTAAAGGTTTAGTGTAGTATAAGATTTTGGATAGGTAAATAAATAGTATCGTTTTTATGGTGGTCCAAAGAGAGGGACAACTGAGAAGATAAGAGGAACTTTTTGATCTCGTTGCTCCGTATATGGATGGACAGTTGGATAAATGGTTCTATATTTAGGATGTATCCAGTCTATAAACCAGAGGCTCTGGATGGACAGTTGGATAAATGGTTCTATATTTACGATGTATCTGGTCTATAAACCAGAGGCTCTGGATGGACAGTTGGATAAATGGTTCTCAATGTAGGATGTATCTATGTAAATATTACAATACACTATATATGTGTATATCAGCATCTTATGGAGATAAAAGACATCACAGTGACTATGGAGGAAGAGGACGGACATGACGGGGGGATTACTGGGTGTAAATATAAAATAATATCTTATTACCTCCTCTACTGCCAGTTCCAGCAATGTCTCCTCTGTACTTTTTTCTTACATCACCTCTGACCCGGAACTTCCTGTTTTACTTACGTCACTTCCTGTCTTTGCGTTCCACAGATAATAAGTGAGATCACCACCTGGTGGGGAATATAAATACTGCAGCCTGTGTTGTCCCTCCGTACTTCAACGGCTGCTCCATTGTGGCCTCTTCATCATTGCGGTTGTATAAATGATACCTCACAGAAACCTAAGTATTCCATAAAAATAATGAAATGCAATCATTTTAGTATATTTTTATTTATTTATAAGGATTTTTTTATGTTAATAAATAGACCCCATCAAATTCATATAGTTCACATTTGTTGTTTTGCAGTTTAGTGCTTCAATAGAAAAGTTTAGTTTAGGGGTCCAAACCTTCTTCTAGTAGACACTAATTGTACAATAAAATAGAAAAAGTGTCTGTAGACCTGAACTAAGGCCCATCTTTGGTTTAGTCTTTTCTTGGAATGTAGCTGAATATGAAATGTTACACGGGACTCTTCACGGTTGACCACTATCATGTAGTTCCTCATACCCACGTATGGACTGATCATGGGTTCCTGGCTGAACCCCTCATATCTCATATATGGTATTGTCACCATTGTTTGTATACTGCCTACGATGACACTTCTATTTATGTGCTTGACTTTGTTACCCTACAATGTTATATTGTTATTAAAAAAAATCAAAAAAATTATTGAAACAGAAAAAGTAGTTGTAAACCCCTCCATATCCCCAGTGAAGTGACCGGCCTCAGGTGATACACAGAGACGAAACAAATCCTCCTATATAAGTTGTACCTGTTTATCTACAACACCTTTCTCCTCTACGTCTATTCAAAGTGCAACATTTATGAAACTTGCCTGAGCTTCAAGAAAGCAGGGGGCGGGGAGCTGAAGTTACACTCTGCAGAGCTCAGTGTGAGCTGATTGGAGGGACGGGACACACCCCTTTCACACAGCACACAGGAACAGATCTGAGGCTGTTAATCACAGGTTGTGTGCTGGAGCTCCCTTCCCCTGTCACCTTTTACCTCTTGGTGTCAGGAAAACTTGTGATGCATATAGCAGAGGAAGGAGGCAGCAGACAGAAATGACACTTAGTGCTCTTGAAATGAGACAAGTACGCACTATAGAGGGATATGCTTTGTTCATATTTCATGTCTGAGGTTTACACTTTGTATAGCTTTCTGCCCGTACCCCTGTATGGACAGGCAGCTGGTGAGCTGCAGGAAATGTCAATGGACTAGGAGGGTATTGATCAGCATCCTCAAAGTCCATTTAGAAATACAAGCTCTTGGAAGATGGGACTTGTAGTTTATTCAGTCACAGATCTTTGTGAACTGCTACAGGGAAGAGGAACCCCCCACCCACTGTCAAAGTGGGGCTCAGGGTTTGAGGGGGGCTGGCATTTAGCAACATGTTACACCCTAAAAATGGATGTAACTTGTAGTATGTTGCTAAAGGTGAACTTATCCTCGAACCTCTTCCTGATGTAACACATATACGGGGGGGGGGCAGGAGAAGTTGGCCAAAATGCATGTAAGGGTCCACCAACACCCCCAACCCTTTATAAGGATCTAAATGCCATGAGGCAGAGATGGGCTTTCAGATATTGTGACCACTATGATTGGCTGTCCCAGAGGTCACATGATTGAAAACTCCTGATTGCAAGTATGCATCGGGAGCTGCCCATGACATCTTAGATATTGTGCTGGGAATGTGCAGCGAGCGTGCTCCCTATAGATGCGTAAGGCCCACCTGCCCAGCAGTCACGGACAACCAAATATATTAGATGTACAGAGGAGGTGTGCAGGGCTGGACTGGCCTACTGGGATACAGGGAAATTTCCATGTAGGCCGCCTGCCCTGGGGCCTGCTTTGATCTGTGGCTGCAGTGCTCCCGCCTCCTCCTCTTCTTTGTCACACACAGCGGGAGCACTGTGTGTCACGGAGCTGGGTCTGTGTGTTGTCAGCGGCGCTGTTACAAGGTCCTGCCCACCTAGATCAGCTGGTGTGATAGTAGATTGAATCTGTGTTCAGCCTATTACACGAGCCGATCTAGGGGGGCAGGACCTTGTAACAGCGCCGCCGACAACACACAGACCCAGCTCCGTGACACACAGCAGGAGATGTCCACTGTGTATGTGATCAAGAGCAGGCTATAGTGAGTCTGCATTCATAGGCACAGTGAGGCCACATTGATGGGCACATTGAGGCTGCATTGATGGCACAGTGAGGCTGCGATTTTGGGCACAGTGAGGCTATGATTATGTGAACATTGAAGCTGCATTGATGGGCACAGTGAGGATGCGATTTTGGGCACAGTGAGGCTATGATTATGGGCACATTGAGGCTGCACTGATGGGCACAGTGAGGCTGTGATTATGGGCACAGTGAGGCTGTGATTTTGGGCACAGTGAGGCTGCATTGATGGGCACAGTGAGGCTGCAATGATGGGCACAGTGAGGCTGCGATTATGGGCACATTGAGTTCAATAATGGGCACAGTGAGGCTGCGATTTTGGGCACAGTGAGGCTGCAATTATGGGCACATTGAGGCTGCTTTGATAGGCACAGTGAGGCTGCTTTGATGGGCACATTGAGGCTGCTTTGATGGGCACAGTGAGGCTGCATTGATGGGCACTGGAGAGACTGCATTGATCTCTTGTACCATGTCTGCAGTCTCTGACTTTCTCTTGTCTTATATCATGTCTGCAGTCTCTGAGGGAGTCTGGAGAAGAGTCAAGAGTGGGAGCGCCACCTGGATGGGGGTCACGGGAGAAGTCAGAGGTGTGCGGACTGTGGAAAAGAGACTTTAGGATAAAACCACAGCCACCAAGCTGGAGCCGACTGACTGATCCCCGCACGGGGCACCGGAGAGGAGGTCAGTGAAAGTGCCACCAGGCCAGTCTGAGGGGGGTCACTGATGTAAGGGGGGCGTAAATACAATAATGTAAAGGGACACTGATATAAAGATTTCCCCCTTATATCAGTAACCCCCCCCCCTTACCTTAGTGGATTCTTTCTGCGGAAGGTGGTCTCCCCCCTCCCCTCACGTTCCCAGAGTTCCTGGGGTCCCCCTTGATGATTGACCACTGTTACCACTTTTAACTGGAATTTTCTTATATATATATATATCCCTAGCCCTATGTGCTTTAATATCTGTCTATCTATACATAATACACTCTTCAAATGTGCTTTAAAATGCATAGTTTTCCCTTTCATGTACAAGAAAATAATGACGTTATGATTTTGGGCTGGTATAATAATGCAATGGGGCTGGTATGACATTTTTTCCAGGGCTGGTTTATATTCCCAGTCCGGCCCTGGAGGTGTGGTGCTAAAATTACTGCCTATGATCTGATGTTCGCGGTGATACCTCCCATGTGCGGGACGATCGCTGTGTGCATGCATGCGCTTGTCTTTGCACGCGAGGATGGGGGGCACTTTAATACATTTTTTTAACATTATTTATTTTGTACACTGTCGCTTTATTATTTTATCACTTTTATTACTGTCTGAAGAAATGTAAACATCAATGACAGCAACAGGCATGTGACATGTGACAGGTACTCTTTACAGGGAGATATATGGGATATATGAGAGCCTAGATCCCTCCTCTGCACTTAAAAGCATTCAAAACCGCCAAGATCGGCGTGATCGACTTTTTGATTTTTAAAAATGGAGCCGTTGCGGTAACCCGGAAGTGATGTCACGTCATTAGAAACGGTCTGATCCCTCGCGCTACCAAGTGAACAAATAAACGAAGTAAAATGAATTTAAAGCTGAGGTTCACACAAAAATTGAACCTCAAAAAAATTGAGAGGGAATAATAAAAATCATACGTAATTTGGAAGCACCGTAAAGAGTACCTGTCACGTGCCTACTGCTGTCATTGATGTCATGGCATTTAGATCCTCTTACATGATCAGGAAGAGGTTAAAGTATAAGTTCACCTTTAGCAACATGCTACAAGTTACATCCATTTTTAGGGTGTAACATGTTGCTAAACGCCAGCCCCCCTCAAACCCCGAGCCCCACTTTGACAGTGGGTGGGGGGTTCCTCTTCCCTGTAGCCGCTGTCACATTTACAGTAAAATGGCCACGCCGTTCATTCACAAAGATCTGTGACTGAATAAACTACAAGTCCCATCTTCCAAGAGCTTGTATTTCTAAATGGACTATGAGGACGCTGATCAATACCCTCCTAGTCCATTGACATTTCCTGCAGCTCACCAGCTGCCTGTCCATACAGGGGTACGGGCAGAAAGCTATACAAAGTGTCTGCAGAAGCCTGAAATTGCACCGATGATCCACAGTTTGTGGGTGCAATGCTCTGCAGGTGCCTGAGAAAAAAATGTGTGCTTATTACTTTTTCCCACAAAGGTGAAATTAGCCTTTAAGGTGGTTGTAAACATCAGACATGAAATATGAACAAAGCATATCCCTCTATAGTGTGTACTTGTCTCATTTCAAGAGCACTAAGTGTCATTTCTGTCTGCTGCCTCCTTCCTCTGCTATGTGCATCACAAGTTTTCCTGACACCAAGAGGTAAAAGGTGATAGGGGAGGGAGCTCCAGCACACAACCTGTGATTGACAGCCTCAGCTCTGTTCCTGTGTGCTGTGTGAAAGGGGTGTGTCCCGTCCCTCCAATCAGCTCTCACTGAGCTCTGCAGAGTGTAACTTCAGCTCCTGCCCCCTGCTTTCTGGAAGCTCAGGCAAGTTTCATAACATTTTGCACTTTGAATGGATGTAGAGGAGAAAGGTGGTGTGGATAAACAGGTACAAATTACGTAGGTAGATTTGTTTCATCTCTGTGTATCACCTGAGGCCAGTCACTTCACTGGGGATATGGAGGGGTTTACAACTACTTTTTCTGTTTCAATACTTTTTTGATTTTTTTAAAATAACAATATAACATTGTAGGGTAACAAAGTCAAGCACATAAATAGAAGTGCCAGGGGTTCAGCCAGGAGCCCATTAAAAGTCCATAAGTGGGTATGAGGAACTACATGATGGTGGTCAACCGTGAAGAGTCCCTTGTAACATTTCATATTCAGCTACATTCCAAGAAAAGACTAAACCAAAGATAGGCCTTAGTTCAGGTCTACAGACACTTTTTCTATTTTATTGTACTACTATGCCGTGTACACACGGTCGGACTTTTCGACCAGACTGGTCCGACGGACGCCGACGGACCAAATCCGGCGGACAATGCGATCATGTGTGGGCTTCACCGGACCTTTAACTGACTTTTCCAGTCGCAAATCTGACGGACTTTAGATTTGGAACATGCTTCAAATCTTTACGTTGTAACTCCGCCGGACCCAGAAATCCGCTCGTCTGTGTGCTAGTCCGACGGACAAAAACCCACGCTAGGGCAGCTATTGGCTATCAACTTCCTTATTTTAGTCCAGTGTACGTCATCACGTTCGTTAGAAAGTCCGCTGCAAGTTCGCCAAAAGTCCGTCGAAAGTCTGTCTTTTGTAGCCGAAAAGTCCGACCGTGTGTACGCGGCATTAGTGTCTACTAGAAGAAGGTTTGGACCCCTAAACTAAACTTTTCTATTGAAGCACTAAACTGCAAAACGACAAATGTGTACTATATGAATTTGATGGGGTCAATTTATTAACATTAAAAAAAATCCTTATAAATAAATATAAATTTACTAAAATGATTGCAGTTCATTATTTTTATGGAATACTTAGGTTTCTGTGAGGTATCATTTATACAACCGCAATGACGAGGAGGCCACAGTGGAGCAGCCGTTGAAGTAAGGAGGGACAACACAGGCTGCAGTATTTATATTCCCCACCAGGTGGTGATCTCACTTATTGTCCGTGGCACGCAAAGACAGGAAGTGACGTAAGTAAGACAGGAAGTTCCGGGTCAGAGGTGATGTAAGAAAAAAGTAGAGAGGAGACATTGCAGGAACTGGCAGTAGAGGAGGTAATAAGATATTATTTTATATTTACACCCAGTAACTCCCCGTCATGTCCATCCTCTTCCTCCATAGTCACTGTGATGTCTTTTATCTCCATAAGATGCTGATATACAAGTATATAGTGTATTGTAATATTTACATAGATACATCCTACATTGAGAACCATTTATCCAACTGTCCATCCAGAGCCTCTGGGTTATAGACCGGATACATCCTAAATATAGAACCATTTATCCAACTGTCCATCCAGAGCCTCTGGTTTATAGACCAGATACATCCTAAATATAGAACCATTTATCCAACTGTCCATCCATATACGGAGCAACGAGATCAAAAAGTTCCTCTTATCTTCTTAATTGTCCCTCTCTTTGGACCACCATAAAAACGATACTATTTATTTACCTATCCAAAATCTTATACTATACTAAACCTTTAATCCACCCATACTAAAAAGTATCCCTCTGTTTTAGCTCAGGAGAGGCACTAAGTTCTAAACAAGGCAGCAGAAATAATGAGCATCCCTACAGTACATAGAATTAGGGATAAAGCTCCCAATTTTTGTTATTTGATGGAAGTGATGCTGAAATTCTGTACCTCACAGTTCGTTGATGGAGGATTGTTGGTTCTCTTTTGCCCCTCACCAAAACCTGACTGGTTGTCCCATCTCTGTCATGTGATCCTAAGTACCAATCACAGCAAAAATGCATAGTTGCCAACATTGAAAAACATTTTTTAGGGACACTTTTTTGGCTGTAAGCGAAGTCTTATTATAATTAGGGTGTGGGGCATGCATTTGTGGGCGTGGCATAGGGGGAAGGTAAAATGTGGTGGGAAAATGGGCGTGATTTATGCAAAAATAGTGGGCGTGTCTTAAGGGGGCTTGGCTCAAAGGGGTGTGGTTAGAGTCTGAGATAAATGAGGGATGGAGAGGGAAAGGGGGGGAGAGGGCTGGAGGGACAGCAGGCCCAGATCCTGCACAACAATGGAAATATGTGTATTCTAAGAAAGTTTAACAACCAGCAGATAAAGATACTCCAAACACCTGGTGTTAGCACTTCAATCATCCCGGCACCATGGTTGTTATGGTGTCAGGATGATTGAAGTGCATTATTTCTATTATTACATTGTAATATAAAATGAAATCATTCAACTCACCTTAATGCCGAATCAGTGGGATCCCTGAGCGTGTCACCTGCCACGTCGCCTGCCACCAGCCTCTATCAGGTGTCCCAGCAGAGTCCGTCCTTGCATCAGATGATCAGATGTCCCCAGCGGAGCCCCCCCTTACATTAGATGTCCCCAGCTGAGCCCCCCCCTTACATCAGATGTCCCCAGCTGAGCCCCCCCCCTTACATCAGATGTCCCCAGCGGAGCCCCCCTTACATCAGATGTCCCCAGTGAAGCCCCCCTTACATCAGGTGTCGCCAGCAGAGCAACCCCTTACATCAGGTGTCACCAGCGGAGCCCCCTCTTACATCAGGTGTCAGCAGCGGAGCCCCCCTTATATCAGATGTCCCCAGTGGAGCCCCCCTTTACATCAGTTGTCCCCAGCGGAGCCCCCCTTACATCAGGTGTCACCAGCGGAGCCCCCCCTTACATCAGGTGTCACCAGCGGAGCCCCCCCTTACATCAGGTGTCACCAGCGGAGCCCCCCTTACATCAGGTGTCACCAGCAGAGCCCCCCATACATCAGGTGTCACCAGCAGAGCCCCCCATACATCAGGTGTCACCAGCGGATCCCCCCCTTACATCAGGTGTCCCGACTGGAGCCCCCCTTACATCAGGTGTCACCAGCGGATCCCCCCCTTACATCAGATGTCCCCAGCGGAGCCCTCCTTACATCAGGTGCCCCCAGCGGAGCCCCCCTTACATCAGGTGTCCCCAGCGGAGCCCCCCTTACATCAGGTGTCCCCAGCGGAGCCCCCCTTACATCAGGTGTCCCCAGCGGAGCCCCCCCTTACATCAGGTGTCCCCAGCGGAGCCCCCCCTTACATCAGGTGTCCCCAGCGGTGCCCCCCCCCTTACCTCTGGTGTCCTAGTAGGAGGGGGTATACAAAATAATGTCTCCCTCCGCCGGCTGCGTGGTTACAATAGAACCCCGCCCCTTTCCATAACAGACCAGCAGTGGGGGGGGGGGGTAGGCGGGGCGACGCAGGAGCTTCGTCTAGGCACCCAGCTGTTCCTGGTCTTCTTAAAAATGGTGGCCGGCGGAGACCGTGGACCTCTAGCGGCAGCAAGTGAAAATCCGTGAAAAACAGGATTTTCCGGGACAGTTGGTAAGTATGAAAATGCCCCCCAGATCTATTTTGGTGGCTTGTCCCCATTAGGCCTATTTCCCCTCAAATTCTGTTCTCTTTTGCACTCATCACCTGGGCAGGAAGCGAGGGAAGAACTACCTACGTAGTGGTGATACAGACAGAAGAAATCCTTATTATAGTTAATTAATACTCTTCAGCCAATCCAAACCTAAAATAAAATATTTTGGTTAGCGTTGCACTTTAAAGGGAATCTCTGGTTTGCTTTCAGTGAGATTAATGAGACTTGTACTATAGATAAGAACTTGTATAAGGTGTCAGAACTATGGAAGAACATAGTCTCAACCATTGAAGAAGGCCAGTGATGTCACTGGTTGTTAAGGACTCAGAGGTCCCGGGAACCCCCCAGTGTCCTTAGCAACCATTCACAGCATGAAGCTGTCATGTATAATATTGGAAGTGTTTCCACTATTATACATAATGTTCAAATCCTGCCGAACAGGTAAATGTTTGGGCAGCCATCCAAATGCCTGAACAGCTAATGTTCAGTCCAAACTCGTGTTCAGATGGAAACCTTAAGCTCATCCCTACTGCAGATATTATTAATCCCAGTACAGTCCAGATCATTTCTTAGTTTGTTATCCGTCTACAGAGAGGAGAGTCCTGTATAGATCAGAAGGAGGTGAGGAGGATTCTGGGAGGTCACATGACATCACTCTTATCTCTATTAATAAAGCGCAGACCTGAGCGGAGAGGTGAGGAGGGTTCTGGGAGGTCACATGACATCACTCTTATCTCTATTAATAGAACACAGACCTGACCGGAGAGGTGAGGAGGATTCTGGGAAGTCTGTAGTTATAATTGTTATTTTCTCTCTATACACAGGATTATAAAGTAGTGAAAAAAACATCTGGAGATCCATTAACACCCAGCAGCCGTCTTTACAGGACATCTCCCATCACAGTGCCTTCACCTCACTGCCTGACAACAGAGGTAACCAGTGCCAAGAAGATTCTGGAAATCACCAACAAGATCCCTGAGCTGCTGACAGAAGAGGTGAGCGGTGTCGGGAATTCTGGGACATTATCTGGGACTGTATTGTTGTGTGTGTCAGGTTCCTATAAGGTGTCAGGATGTCACTGTCTATTTCTCCATGGAGGAGTGGGAGTATTTAGAAGGACACAAGGATCTCTACAAGGACGTCATGATGGAGAATCAGCCGCCCCTCACATCACCGGGTAAGAGGAGACTTTATTGTAAAGGAGAGAGCAGTACGGAGGGTCCACCTAGATCCCCCATCATCTGATAAACACATAGAAACAATGTATTCAGTCAGTGTGTGTGTTTCCTACAGATGGATCCAGTAATGGGAACCCACCAGAGAGATGTCCCCTTCCTCTGTATTCCCGGGATTCCACACAGGAAGATCACACCATCCCTCACCATCATCAGGTAGGTGGGAATGACCACGTATACCTAAAAATGTGTTCTACGCTATGAGAGGACATTCTTCCTCATAATCTCTTGTTCTTTTTTTACAAATCTCTACTCTATCTTCTTTGGGATTTAGAGGGAAGAGCTGAAATGCATCAAAGTTGAAATTGAAGAGGAAGAAAAGATGATCATTAGTGGAGAACAACAGTCTTCGGAGAACGTCTATCCTCTGTATTCCCAGGATTTCACACAGGAAGATCCCAGCATCTCTCAGGTAAAGAGGATTTGGCAATAGAACTAAAACTACGAGATAACATTCTTATATATATATTTATTATTGACAATTTTATCAATCTTATCATTTTGGGGTTCAGGATGAAGAACTGAAAGACATCAATGTTGAGGTAAAAGAGGAAGAAGAAGAGACGTTGGTGAGTGGAGATCAGCAGTCTATGGAGGAGGGGGAGATGATTATGAAAAGTGAACAGGAGGAATCTTCACTTTATATCGAAACAAGTAAGTAAAAATTACTAAATGCAGAAAATGTTCACAATTTATTTTTCTTCTATGAGTATTACGTATGTATTTAAATAATTACAAGGAGGAGATACTGTACACCATATGAAAGGTCCATCTCCATTCCTCAATATAACATCATGTTCCCAACAAATGAGGAGGAGATACTGTACACCATATGAAAGGTCCATCTCCATTCCTTAATGTAATGGTTTTCTAATTGAGGAGTTGAAGACACTGTACAGATGACATCCTTTATTATATCAACAGCCTCTTACAGTTACCTGTAGCATTGCATACACTTAATATTATGGGCCACCCTTTGGAGATGCCATGTGGTCCCTGTATCTAATAAATTGTCCATCACTATTGCATACCATATGTAAGGTCCACCTCAGTCTTCAGTAAATCCAGTGTTTCTTGTTTCCAAGAAATGCGGTGGAGGAAGGCCCATCGCTGTTCTCAATCTTATGCCCCGTACACACGGTCGGATTTTCTGATGGAAAATGTGTGATAGGACCTTGTTGTCGGAAATTCCGACCGTGTGTAGGCTCCATCACACATTTTCCATCGGATTTTCCGACACACAAAGTTTGAGAGCAGGATATAAAATTTTCCGACAACAAAATCCGTTGTCGGAAATTCCGATCGTGCGTACACAAATTCGACGGACAAAGTGCCACGCATGCTCAGAATAAATAAAGAGATGAAAGCTATTGGCCACTGCCCCGTTTATAGTCCCGACGTACGTGTTTTACGTCACCACGTTTAGAATGATCGGATTTTCCGACAACTTTGTGTGACCGTGTGTATGCAAGACAAGTTTGAGCCAACATCCATCGGAAAAAATCCTAGGATTTTGTTGTTGGAATGTCCGAACAAAGTCCGACCGTGTGTACGGGGCATAACAGTGTCATTAAAGCAAACACCTACCTAGTGTGTTTTTTTGTGTATTTTATCCTTTATCTGGTTTGTATTCGTATTTTATGTTATGATTGCACCCAGTTCCATGCCAGAGCTCTAAGATACTAGAGTGTTAGACCAACATACTGTATATGAATTCTGAAATAAAGGAATGAAGGATTCTAATAACATTTGACCATTGATTTCCTACAGGTGGACACTATGTCTCGAATAATATATCTTCAGAATATAAAGCCACATCACAATGTTCTCCCGGAGTAAAACGCATTACACAAATAATACATCATAGAACTTATCATATAGAGAGATCATGGGATTTCTCTGATCCTGAGGAATCTTCTGATGATCCACATACTATTATTCTTGAATCTCACAGTACAGATCCATCAACAGATTCATCTAATCCCAAGGAATCTTCTTTAAACCATGAAGGATCTCACACAATTGAGCTCTCCTTGTCACGTACAGTGTCTGGGAAATCTTTGAAAGAAACTGGAAAGCCTCCTATACAACAGAAAAGTTATAAGGCTTACTCATGTCCAGAGTGTGGGAAACATTTCCTTCAGAAAAGCAACTTAATCAGTCACCAGAGAGTTCACACAGGAGAACGTCCTTTCTCATGTTCTGACTGCAGCAAATGCTTTGGTGACAAAGGAAACCTTCTTAAACACCAGAGAATTCATACCGGTGAACGTCCCTTTTCATGTTCAGAGTGCGAGAAATGTTTTACTCAGAAGGTAGAACTTGTTGTTCACCAGAGAAGTCACACGGGGGAGCGTCCTTATCTGTGTTCAGAGTGCGGGAAATCTTTCACTCAGAAAAGACAACTTGTTATACACCAGAGATTTCACACGGGAGAGCGTCCTTTCTCGTGTCCAGAGTGCGGGAAGTCGTTCCATGAAAAAAGAAACCTTCATAAACACCAAAGAATTCATACAGGTGAGCGCCCCTACGCATGTTCAGAGTGTGGGAAACGGTTTATTCTGAAGGAAAGACTTACTCAACACCTGAGAATACACACAGGTGAGCATCCCTATTCATGTCTAGAGTGTGGGAAATGTTTCAAAGACAAAAGAAACCTTCTTAAACACCAGAAAATTCACACAGGTGAACGTCCTTTTTCATGCTCAGAGTGTGGGAAAGCTTTCCCTCAGAGAGAAAAACTTCTTATACACCAGAGAATTCACACGGGCGAGCGTCCTTATTCGTGTTCAGAGTGGGGGAAAAGCTTCACCCAGAAAAGTGCCCTTGACCGACATCAGAAAATTCACGTAGACTAACAACCTTTTTTACGTTCTGAGCAGAGAAATGGAGATTGGGGCAAGAGTGACCACCAGAGAACTTGTGTGTCCTGCCTTGTATTTAGAATGTGTAACATGTTTCGGTTAAAACAAAAATGAAGAAGGACGGTTTTTGGGACTTTAGATGAGGCATGCAGCCGGGAAGGTAACACAACAAAATAGTAATGGTGAGAAAATGGATACACCATACATGCGACCACATCGTATTGCATAAAAACAGGTTGTAAACAGTAGATTAAAATAAATCATGGAGACTTTATTTCATAGTGATATACATAGTAAAAACATCATAAAACAGCATGATAGCATAGCAGCATGTTATAGTCATAATGGTACCATAATAAAAAAACATCAGACATTTTATTGCATGTGACTGCATCATAGTAACAATAGTGTCTGGTGATTGGACCACATCAGTGACCAAATAGCCTGCGTGTAATAACATATATACAGAATAGTATAATAAAGCATATGAGTAAAAGTTCCATGAATCTGATCCATAATAACATAGTGACCTAGCAAAATAGCAGCACGATGTGAATCGCAATGGTGAAGTAAAAAAAACTCAAACTTATAGTTGTGTGTCTTCACTGTAACATAGTAACCGTGGGTGGGATCCAAACGGCATAATTTAGTAGAAGTATACATTTAATATTATTGGTGTGAATAGCATCTAAAAGCTATATCGCATCTGCTCCTGAAGATTGGAAAGATCCATGAAACGCGTCGAGCTTTTAGATGCTATTCACACCAATAACCTATGTATACTTCTACTAAATTATGCCGTTTGGATCCCACCCACGGTTACTATGTTACAGTGAAGACACACAACTATAAGTTTGAGTTTTTTTTACTTCACCATTGCGATTCACATCGTGCTGCTATTTTGCTAGGTCACTATGTTATTATGGATCAGATTCATGGAACTTTTACTCATATGCTTTATTATACTATTCTGTATATATGTTATTACACGCAGGCTATTTGGTCACTGATGTGGTCCAATCACCAGACACTATTGTTACTATGATGCAGTCACATGCAATAAAATGTCTGATGATTTTTTATTATGGTACCATTATGACTATAACATGCTGCTATGCTATCATGCTGTTTTATGATGTTTTTACTATGTATATCACTATGAAATAAAGTCTCCATGATTTATTTTAATCTACTGTTTACAACCTGTTTTTATGCAATACGATGTGGTCGCATGTATGGTGTATCCATTTTCTCACCATTACTATTTTGTTGTGTTACCTTCCCAGCTGCATGCCTCATCTAAAGTCCCAAAAACCGTCCTTCTTCATTTTTGTTGTATACAAATTAGGGATGGAGGTACATCTTTTTAAATGTCCTCATCTAAAGTCCCACATAGTTAGGTTTCTCTTTTTCATGTTTCGGTTAAAGAATATCACTTATTGTACACCAGAATATTCACAAAGCCTAATATTCTTTTTATGGTCAAATTGGTGTATTTGGGAACATTGCAAAAGTATAATGGTGTTCTTCGGGTGTGATGTGATGGATGTAGGTCTGCAGGAAGCATAGTAATATGGTCCTCTAAACATACAATGCTGCCTGGGTCCCACACCCGGAGACCGCACCATAGTACTAAACTGTGCTAATACATGGGCAAATACGGCAATCCAATGGGCCAAACTTTTTATTGGACTCTGCACATCTTTTTTGTTTTACTGAAGGAACTAGCTTTTCATTGGACCAGCTAAAGAATAATTATTATTAAACTTTGTTTCTTTTACTGCAACTTAATTGTGGGTTATATTATTGTGTTTTAGTATCATATTTTGGTTTTCTAAAATAAAAAAGAAAGACCTACTCTTTACAATATTCTTTTTTGGGTCCCTTATTACAAATGACCACCATTTTAGATGATTGGTAATTGGAATGTCCTCAGTTCATAGAGAGTCGTCCATTGGTGTGGTGATTGGAATGTCCTCAGTTCATAGAGAGTCTTCCATTGGTGTGGTGATCAGAGTGGGCCCAGTCTATAGAGTGTTCCATTGGTGTTTTGTTAGTGAGATGGGGAGTCCAGAAAGTCCAATTCGACACGTGTGTCAGATAATATATTTTATGAATACATGGAACCACTGCAAATACCATACAGAATATTCCCATTGCTGCCATCTTGGTTCTTCTCTTCATGGTCAGATTGATAAATTCCATAGTTTCACAGTCATTATCTTCATCGGTGATGCAGAACTCATCCCCTTCAGTTGCTTGGAGAGGACGTCAGTCATGTCTTCAGTGTATCCCCCTATATTAGTGGTAAGTAGAGGAGAACCCCCATACATTGGCAGTAAGTGGAGATCAGCCCCCGTTTACATTGTGGGTGGGTGCAAAAGTGCCTCCTTACATTGGTGGTAAGTGGAAAAAAATGTCCCCTACATTGGTGGTCAGAATGTCCCTTACATTGGTGATAAGTGGGTAGATTGCTTCTTACATTGGTGGTCAGTGGGCAGAATGTCCCTTACTTTGGTGGTCAATTTGAAGAATGCCCCCCCCCCCCCCATACATTGGTGGCCACTTGGAAAACTGTCTCTTTACATTGCTGGTTAGTGAAAAACATTTTCCCTTACATTGGTGGTTGCAATGTCCCTTACATTGGGTGCCCAGTATACAGAATGCCCCTTACTTTGGTGGTCAATTTGAAGAATGGCCCCATACATTGGTGGTTAGTGGAAAGAATCTCACTCCTATTGCTTGCCAGAGCCAAACTTTGTACAGAGTCCATAATCCTTGCTAAAATAAGCTAAATTAATAGCAAGTAATTGCATTAATGTTTAATCAATGTACCAACCAGTTAGATACCAAACATGTTCCAACCAGTTAGATACCAAACATGCCCATGTTACAAAGTGTAGAGGGTGATTGAGAAACATTACATCTCCTAAAGAGAATATGTATAAGATCCATATCATATTTGGCGCCTATCAAATTATAATTTGCCAGCAGTGGCTCTCATCATATCTATGAAGGGTCATTTATGAGAGCCACTGACCCTGATACCAGATTGGATTTCCTCTGCAGGGACCAAAGACCAGGTACATTATTTTTACTGTGAAGCAATGCTAAGGATCATTTATGAGAGCCAATGATTCATGTTCAGAGTGCGGGAAATCTTTTGTTCAGAAAGGAATTCTATCAGCACAGGACCCAGAAGATTGTGGTTATCCTACTGACTACTAAATTGATTTTCAGCTTCACCAGTGGTCCATCAGTTATGAGATATGCATTTTTACATTGTACCAAACTGGGTGTTAGTAAAACTGTACCTGTCATTGCAAGACATCACAAATAATGCACTTGGGAGCTAAAAATATGAATGCAAGTTACTCGCTAGGTGAAGAACCTCTGGAGGAATCAAGGATGGAAAAGGATCTGGGGGTCCTAGTAGACTCTTTAATAGCATGCAATGCCAAGCTGCAGCAAGCAAGGCCAGTAGACTATTCGCATGCATTACAAAGGGTATTTACTCAAGAGATAAAGCTATAATTCTACCACTTTACAAATTAGAAATGGTCATATCTTAAGTAGGCCGTCCAGTTCTGGTCACCAATCCACAGGAAGGATGTGCTGGTACTGGAGAGAGTCCAGAGAAAGGGCAACAAAGCTAATAATGGGGCTGGAGGACCTCAGTTATGAGGAACATCTACGGACATTAAACGTAGAGATATGCTGAAGGGTGGCACTTACCACACAGGTTCAAATGCTTCCATCCCAACAACACTTACAGATAAGTACAAAAAACATTGCCCCTGGGATTTTTAAGGAGGTCACAACACCACTATATATATAAAAATATAAGATCAGTACTTTATTACATACAACAGAATAAAAAGATTAAAAACAGAAGAATGCACCAAAAAAGGTATACACCTGATTGATCAATTCCTTCTTGGTACATGATACTTCATGAAGATATACTCTATAATATACATTTTATCAAATAGCACAGACAATGAAGAAGATCATTATCCCAACATGTTTCATGAAACACAGTTCACTTCATCAGGACTGATTACTTTTCAAAACCACGAAGTGTGGTAAGTTAGGTGAATAACGTGGTTGGTCAAGTTTCAAAATGGTTTTTTGGGCCAGGAACTTGCAAAAACTTACCGCATCATGTGCAGGAGCATTGTCGTGTCGGGGGAATCCACCAGTCAGGACAGAGTTTCGGTCTCTTCCTCCGAACAGATTCCCGTAACCTTTTCATTTTCCACATTTGCATCCGTCCTTTGCGTTTTTGACTGTCCATTCCTTATGTTATCATGGTCATCTTCCCACCCCTCCTTAAACCGCCTATGACCTGATTTCTTCATGGAATGTTCACCATAAGCCTGTTATAAAAGAGCTAAAGTTTCACTCGCACTTTTGCCAATTTTCCCTCAAAATTTGATGTTAATCCACCGCTCCAAATTCCCACAACTCATTTTCCACCAACAACGCACACACGTGTTATTTTTTCTACTACTCCATAAAGACTGATACCTCATACACATGATAAGAATATCGGACGAATCATCGCCCATTTTTTATTTTTGCATGTTAGTCTCATATCGAAAACCAATAGGTTACTAGAGTTACGAAAATTCTCATACGTCAGAATACAACTTTGGAAGTGATGTATTGTATTGTATTTTCTCATTTCCGAGCATGCTTGATCTTGATCACACTATTTTTTTTCATACAAATACCTTACTAATTACACGAAAATCATTTGTTCTGTTAAAAAGAAGAGAAATTTTCATGCTTGTCCCTTAACCACTTTAGCCCCGGAAGGTTTTACCCCCTTAATGATCAGGCCATTTTTTGCTAAAAGAGTGTGGGGGCTGGGCTCACTGAAACACTACTGAGATCGCTGTTCCCGATCACTGAGAACAGCGGATCTTCATGATGTCTCCTGTCAGAACGGGGATCCGCCTTATTTACATAGGCAGATCCCCGTTCTGACTCTGCATACCGTGATCGTGGGTCGCTGGCACCCACAGTGTCACATGCACGGACCTCCGTACGGGTACAGTGGTTTGAGCTATCGAGTCAACCTGCCGTATATATACAGTGGCTGTTCGGCAAGTGGTTAAGGACCAAGCTTTTTTTTTGTTTACAAGTTAAAATCATTTATTTTGCTTGAAAATTACTTAGAACCCCCAAACACACACACACACATATATATATATATATATATATATATATATATATATATATATATAGCGGTCGTTGCAATACTGTGTCACTGTATTTGCGCAGCGGTCTTACAAAAGCAATTTATTTTGGGAAAAAAAACACTTTTTTGAATAAAAAAATAAGTAATCAGTAAAGTTAGCCCTTTTTTTTTATATTGTGAAAGATGATGATACTCCGAGTAAATTGATACCCAACATGTCACACTTCAAAATTGCGCCGCGCGTGGAATGGCGACAAACTTCGACCCTTAAAAATCTCCATAGGCGATGTTTAAAAATTTCTACAGGTTACCCGTTTTGAGTTACAGACTTAATTACTGCTCTTGCTCTAACGATCGCAGTGATACCTCACATGTGTGGTTTGAACACCGTTTACATATGCGGGCGCGACTTACGTATGCGTTCGCTCCTGCGCGCGAGCAGTAAATTTTGCAAATAAGTCATTTTTCTCCTTCACTGATGGGCACTGATGAGGCGGCACTGATGAGGAGGCACTTACACGGTCAGAAGGAATCAAAATGGATACACACCCTCCATACTCTTGTTCCTGATGGATTGAATGTGGAATTTGATTTAAACTGTTTTTTAAGCAATTTTTAATTTTAATTATTAAATGCAATGGAATTATTGATATGTAATCCTCTATGCCTCATTTTCAATACGTATGGGAGTTTTAGTTTGGTTTTTAATGTTTATATTTTATTTAGAGATTGATGAATACCATTATTAAATATTATTTTAATTAAGTCCATCTTGGGGACAATATATGGTGACTCTATACATGATTTTCACCATAATTGGTTTGATAGATTAAGTTATCCAACTATGTCTTTATTCAGACATAGAGTTTTATATTTAATTTATTTGAATCTGCCCAAATTGGTTATGAAATATCCATTGTGTCAATTACTGGGATCTCCAGTGAAGCGATTGCTTTTAATCTAATCTTAATGGTAGCTTTATCCACCAAGAAAATGGCCACCACTCTGGAAGGGACACGTTTTAGTGATCTTTATGGAAATGTATTTTGTTTTTCCTACCTAGAAGATGGCCGCCTCCAGGATAGAGACATTATCTCCAACAAAATGGCCGCCAAGCCACTTCCTGTTTTCGTATATAAATAGAAGGAGTTGAGAGCCAATCCGGTCCCCCTGATGAAGTCATGTGTCATGACGTAACGCGTAGGGCGTGGCCGGATATACTGAACGAACCGGAAGTGATGTAAGAGGTGTCTACAACGCACTGCTTGCACTATATCTGTTTTTATTACCACTTTTAAATGTAAGAGCCCATTTGGCCTTTAATAAATCTTGTTTATCTATATGTTTTCACGCTATGGGAGGTTTTTTCTTTGTCCTTACACAATATTTTAAACTTCTAAGCCATCACATGATTGGGAGCCTTGAAAGACGCCGTCACCATTGGAAATCCTGAACTTAGTCCAGTACTATTAGGAACCAAAGTTTCCTTGAGGGATTTGGAGTTGGAGATTTGACCTTACCCTAGGGCAGGGATATGCAATTAGCGGACCTCCAGCTGTTACAAAACTACAAGTCCCATCATGCCTCTGCCTCTGAGTGTCATGCTTGTTGCTGTCAGAGTCTTGCTATACCTCATGTGACTTGTAGTTCTGCAACATCTGGAGGTCCGCTAATTGCATATACCTGCCCCAGGGGATCGTTAAGGCTGACTGTATTCCTCATTGAGGCAAGAGCTCTGGGAGCATTAAGTTTGCAAGAACCACGAAGATTGAACACTGAAGAATTGTTTGATACATTGTTTTTTGACACATTGCTTGGAAGGACTTTTTTTCACATTGCACAGCAATTAGTTGTTTATACTATTTTGATATCATGGACGTTATTTGTCACAATCATCTGATGTCAAGTCATTGCTTCTGGGTTAAAATATCATAGAAAGGGAAGGGAAGAAAGCACCATACCGGCATAGTGCAACACCATTAATTAAGTAAAATATCATATAAAACAAATGGAACTCACAAGCGAGTGAGGGGGAGAGAGAAGATGACAGACCGCAGTGGATTGTAATAAGCTGGAAGCTGTGTGGTAGTCCTTGGTGGAGAAGAAAGCTGGCTGTGGTGGGGAACAAGAAGAGCCTGGAGCCTGTGCACGGAGACCGGCGTCAGGCTGCCCTGTGTGGCTGTGATGGTATATCCAGAAATTGGATGTCCACCCAAAAACGATGTGTCCAGCTGGAGAAGCGAGAGGAGCTGTCAGTCCAAGTGCTGTGTCAGCCAATCGGTACGCGCTTCAGAAGCATAACCACGCCTCCTTCATTAGGCTCCTTCAGTAAAATATCATAGAGCCCAACAAAGCCGATCCGGTCTTTGTTGGGCTCTGTGATCAGCCCACGGAAACGCCGGCTGGTCAATCGGGGCTCCGAGGGGGACATCCCATCCTGCTGCTTGTAAAAGCAATCCAGCGCCTAGTTAGGTGCTAGGATTGCTTTTACAAGAGAGCCAATCATCAGCTCTAAAAAAACGGAAATCAATGAGCTACCCACAATAACGTAGCGCTGTTTTGTTGTGCACACATTCATGGAATGCTAAAGCGTGAAAGCTACATGAGCTACACTGATGCATGTGTCGCACGCAGGGCCTGCCTCTCCATATCCATAGGCTATCCCCTCTTCAGTCTATGATGAATGCTGCTGCCAGACTTATCCACCTTACCAACCACCAACCCTCTCCTCCAATCCCTACACTGGCTCCCAATCACCCAGCAAATTAAATTCAAAATACTAACCACTAGGGTGACCACATTTCCAAACTGCCATTCAGGGACATCCCCCCAACCCCCTTTCTTGAGGGACCTGTTTCGTGGAACAAACTTTTGCCAATGACCGGGGGGGTGGAGGCAACTGGTGGATGGGTGGTGGTGTGCAAGGTGGTATGTAGTCTCGGGAAGTTGATGGGGAATTTGGCAGCGGGTGGTTTGTCGGGCGAATGTGGCTGGTGTTGGCACTTTAATTATCCTGACAGTATGCTTGATATGGTGTCAGGATGATCTAATCACATTATTTCTATCACTGCATTATAATATATAATGAAATAGTTCAACTCACCATAATGTAGAATCAGTGGGAGCCCTGAGCGTGTCACTTGCCACCAGATGCAGTGTGTCCAATTTGTCCACTGCAACATCGCAGTCCCCCTATAAGTCGCTGTTTGAGACCATTACGAGTAGAAGAAAAATGAATAAAAATTCCATAAACGTTCCATGTAGATGCTATAAACATATAGGCACAAACCGATCAATATACGCTTATTGGGATTTTTTTTTACCACAAATATGTAGCAGAATACATATTGGCCTAAATTGATGAAGAAATTTTTTTTTTTTTTTTTTTTTTTTTATTGGATGTTTTATAGCAGAAAGTAAAAAAAAAATTTTAATTTCAAAATT
Organism: Aquarana catesbeiana; assembly: GCF_042186555.1. Taxonomy (NCBI): domain Eukaryota; kingdom Metazoa; phylum Chordata; class Amphibia; order Anura; family Ranidae; genus Aquarana; species Aquarana catesbeiana. The sequence continues at coordinate 307,421,594 of NC_133331.1, forward strand.
GACGCTCTTTTTTTGTTTATTGTGCAAAAAAATGAAAACCGCAGAGGTGATCAAATACCACCAAAAGAAAGTTCTATTTGTGGGAACAAAAAGGAGATCTTTTATTTTTATTTGGTTACAGCGTTGCATGACTGCGCAATTGTCAGTTAAAATAACGCAGTGACTTTTTGCAACAAATGGCCTGGTCATTAAGGAGGGGTAAATCTTTCGGAGAACAAGTGGATAATAAGGACCGTTTCTTTAATGGACCTTCTCTGTACATCGGGGACTGCTTACCAAACAGGGATTAGAATTATGATAGTTACACTTGGTAGAGGGACAGAAGACAATAAAAGGACAGAGGGGTTTGTTTTTAAAACAGGGGCTGTCCCTATTCATCGGGGATAATGCCATACACAGTAGTGGGTGAAGGAGAGGGACTGGTCTCCAGGTCAGGGACATGCTGTGAGTGGGTGAGCGGTCTCTCTGCACACAGCCAGTTTTGTCTCATGTCTCAGTGTAGCACACACATAGGCAGTAGACATGTACAAACACACTGACAGCTGTACATTCCCCTCTCCCTCCTGAGCACTGGTTCATGGTCCTCTCACAGTGATTTATGATTCTTCTAGCATGGCCACCGGTTCCCCCCCTACTAGAATAATACTCACTGTGCGATCACACTGATCGGGGAACATCCCTGGTGTCCGCTGCTCTGTGCTGTGAAGGGTCAGGTGCCCAGTAGGGATCCCTGTGGAGACTGGAAGTGAAGTAGCAGAGACTCTTCTTTGGGATGCCGTGAGTGGGGCCCCCACTGACACCTGGCCCAGATGCCGTGTCACTTGCCAGAGGATAGAGGAGGTCATCCAGCGTGGTGGAGAGCACTAGGCACGGAGGAGGAGGAAGTTAACTCCTCCTCCGCTTTGAGTGCTGAGCAGGGAGACACATCTATTACGTCACTGGTTGCTACATGCCAGGCGGCTGTAGCAACCAGTGGCCAGTAGAGTATCAGGTGGAGGCGGAGTGAGCACCAGTGCTACAGCAGGGTTTGCTCACTCTGTCAGTATCATTCAGGAAGACGGCTGGGGGGGCTAGACGGAGCTCCTGCATCGGCGTCCACCCACCGCCCCGCTCCGCCTCGCCCCGCCTACCCCCCGCCCCACTGCCAGTCTGATATGGAAAGGAGCGGGGGTTCTAGCCATGCTGCGGACACTACTAGGACACCTCTGAGGTAGGGGGGGCGCACTGCTGTGGGACTCCTGATGTAGGGGGGGCTCCACTGGGGACACACACCTGATGCAAGGGGGGCTCCACTGGGGACACCTGATGTAAGGGGGGCTCCACTGGGGACACCTGATGTAGGGGGGGCTCCACTGGGGACACACACCTGATGCAAGGGGGGCTCCACTGGGGACACCTGATGTGAGGGGGGGTCCACTGGGGACACCTGATGTAAGGGGGGCTCCACTGGGGACACCTAATGTGAGGGGGGCTCCACTGGGGACACCTAATGTGAGGGGGGCTCCACTGGGGACACCTGATATGAGGGGGAGCTCCGCCGGGGACACCTGATGTGAGGGGAGCTCCGCTGGGGACACCTGATGTGAGGGGGAGCTCTGCCGGGGACACCTGATGTGAGGGGGGGCTCTGCCGGGGACACCTGATGTGAGGGGGGGCTCCGCCGGGGACACCTGATGTGAGGGGGGGCTCCGCCGGGGACACCTGATGTGAGGGGGGGCTCCGCTGGGGACACCTGATGTGAGGGGGGGCTCCGCCGGGGACACCTGATGTGAGGGGGGGCTCCGCCGGGGACACCTGATGTGAGGGGGAGCTCCGCCGGGGACTCCTGATGTGACACAAGGACGGACGGCTGGTGGCAGGCGACGTGGCTAGTGACACACTCGGGGATCCCACTGATTCTGCATTATGGTGAGTTGAATGATTTCATTTTATATTACAATGTAATAATAGAAATAATGCGCTTCAATAATCCTGACACCATAACAACCATGGTGTCGGGATGATTGAAGTGCTAACACCAGGTGTTTGGAGTATCTTTATCTGCTGATTGTTAAACTTTCTAGAATACACATATTTCTATTGTGTAGGATCTGGGGCTGCTGTCCCGTCATTTCCCTCTCCCCCTCTAATCCCTCTCCCTCTCCATCCCTCATTCATCTCAGACTCTAACCACACCCTCTTGAGCCACGCCCACTATGCCACGTAAACCACGCCCATTTTTTTTACCACGGAGCGCGAAGCGCGCCACACTTGTATATTTTCCTAAGCCACGCCTACAAATGAATGACCCGCCCCCTAATTGTTGTACGGCTCCGCCTACAGCCACAAAAGTGTCCCACATTTTTTTTTTACAATGTTGCCAACTATGCTAGGGTTGCCACCCCATCCTTTTAAAACCGAATACATACTAATTACACAGGTTCTGTGGCTGATTAAGTTGGCAATTAAACTCACTCGGTGCCTTATCTGCATTGGATTAGCCTCAGAACCTCTGTAGTTCATATGTGTTTGAGTTTAAAGGGATGAGGTGGCAACCCTATGCCCCACCCTATTAGATTGTAAGCTCTTCTGAGCAGGGCCCTCTTAATCCTCTTGTGTTTTATTGTATTATAACTGTACTGTCTCTCTTTTTATATTGTAAAGCGCTGCGTAAACTGTTGCCGCTATATAACTCCTGTATAATAATAATATTAATAATAATCTGTTAGAGCGGGATCATTTGGAGTGCCTGGGGATCCAGGACTGATAGCCGATCACCGAATACCAGGAAGTAGAGAGGGAGGGGCAGTCACCAGTGCTGTGAGGAGAAGACAGAAAGTGTGAGAGAAGAACAACACGCTTGAGGGGGCCTCATGTGAACAGGTATTGTATTGTATTTTATATATATAGATTATTATATCATATTATATTTTATATATATATTATATTATATTATATTACATTTTATATATATATTATATTGTATTTTATATATATTATATTATATTATATTATATTATATTATATTATACTGTGTTTTATATATATTATATTATATTATACTGTATTTTATATATACAGTGGGGACGGAAAGTATTCAGACCCCCTTAAATTTTTCACTCTTTGTTATATTGCGGCCATTTGCTAAAATCATTTAAGTTCATTTTTTTCCTCATTAATGTACACACAGCACCCCATATTGTACACACAGCACCCCATAGTGACAGAAAAACACAGAATTGTTGACATTTTTGCAGATTTATTAAAAAAGAAAAACTGAAATATCACATGGTCCTAAGTATTCAGACCCTTCGACTGTGACACTCCTATATTTAACCACTTGCTGCCCGCCCACCATCAAATGACGGCGGGGCGGTGCGGCTCTCGTTCTGGGTGGACGTCATATGACGTCCACCTAGAACGAGCGTTCTCGTGCGCCCCTGGGGGCACGCAGAGCGGCGATCGCGGCCGCGCCCTGTTGCTAGGACACGGCGCGACCCCGATCTGTGTAAAGAGCCGCGGCCGTGGCTCTTTAACCATGTAATCGGCTGTGTCCAATCACAGCCGGTCACGTGTAAACACGGAGATGCCGGTAATCAGCTCTCCTCGCCTCACACTGACAGAGTGTGTGGCGAGGAGAGCCGATCAGCGGCATCTCCTCACAGGGGACAGCTAGGGATGTAATCAGGGCACTGATCATCAGTGCCCTGATTACAATTAAGTGCCCACTACTGCCAGCAATCAATGCCAACCAGTGCCCATAATTGCCACCAATCTGTGCCCAAAAGTGCCAGCAACCAGTGCCCAAAAGTGATGCCAGTCAGTGCTGGCTATTAGTGCTGCTCATCACTACTGCCCATCACTACTGCCCATCAATGCCACCCATCAGTGCTGCCTATCTCTGCCCACCAGTGCTGCCTATCTATGACCAGTGCCATCCATCAGTGCCGCCTATCTGTGCCCACCAGTGCCAGCCATTAGTGCCACCTATCAGTGCTTATTAGTGCCACATATCAGTGCCACATATCAGTGCCACATATCAGTGCCCATATTTGTGCCTCCTCATAAGTTGCGCCTCATCAGTGCCCATCAGTGAAGGAGAAAAATTACTTATTTGCAAAATTTACTGTCTTTTTTTTTTTTTGGAAAAAATAAAAAACCTAGGAGTGATTAAATACCACTAAAAGAAGCTCCATTTGTGTGAAGAAAATGATAAAAATGTCACAAGTGGACAGTGTTGTATGACCGCGCAATTGTCATTCAAAGTGTTATAGCACTGAAAGCTGAAAACTGGCCTGAGCAGGAAGGGGGTAAAAGTGCCCTGTATTGTGGTGGTTAAAGGGACCTTTTTTTTTTATATTACTGAAAAAAAAGACTTTTTTTTTCTGATTATTGCTTTTAACTATAAATATGAGATCTGAGGTCTTTTTGACCCCTCGATCTCACATTAAAGAGGTCCTGTCATGCTTTTATTTCTATTACAAGGGATGTTTCATTCCTTGTAATAGGAATAAAAGTGACACAATTTTTTTTTTTTTGTAACTGGACAGTGTAAAAATAAAAAGTAAAATAATAAAAACATTTTTTTAAAGCGCCCCATCCCCCCCATGCTCGCGCGCAGGAGCAAACGCATACATAAGTTGCGCCCGCATATGTAAACGGTGTTCAAACCACACATGTGAGGTATCACTGCGATCGTTAGAGCGAGAACAGTAATTAAAGTAAAAGACCTCCTCTGTAACTCAAAACTGGTAACCTGTAGAAATTTTTAAACGTCGCCTATGGAGCTTTTTAAAGGTCAAAGTTTGTCGCCATTCCACGAGCGGGCGCAATTTTGAAGTGTGACATGTTGAGTATCAATTTACTCGGCGTAACATCATCTTTCACAATATAAAAACAATGTGAGCTAACTTTACTGATTTCTTATTTTTTTTATTCAAAAAAAGAATATTTTTTCCAAAATAAATTGCTTTTGTAAGACCGCTGCGTAAATACGGTGTGACACAGTATTGCAACGACCGCCATTTTATTCTCTAGGGTGTCTGAACAAAAATATGTGTTTGGGGGTTCTAAGTAATTTTCTAGCAAAATAAATGATTTTAACTTGTAAACAAAAAAAAAGGCTTGGTCCTTAACCACTTGCCGACCAGCCACTGTATATATACGGCGGCAGGTTGGCTCGATAGCGCAAACCACTGTACCCGTACAGCGGTCCGTGCATGTAACACTGTAGGTGCCGGCGACCCATGATCACGGTATGCAGAGGCAGAACGGGGATCTGCCTATGTAAATAAGGCGGATCCCCGTTCTGACAGGAGACATCATGGAGATCTGCTGTTCCCAGTGATCGGGAACAGCGATCTGAGTGGTTTTTCAGTGAGCCCAGCCCCCACACTGTTAGAACACACCCAGGGAACACAGTTAAGCCCTTGATCTCCCCCTAGTGTTAACCCCTTCCCTGCCAGTGACATTTATACATTGATCGGTGCACTATTTTAGCAAAAAATGGCCTGGTCATCAAGGGGGTAAAACCTTCCGGGGCTAAAGTGGTTAAGGGGCAAGCATGAAAATTTCTCTCTTTTTTTAACAGAACAAATGATTTTTGTGTAATTAGTATGGTATTTGTATGAAAAAAAATCATGTGATCAAGATCACGCATGCTCGGGAATGAAAAAATACAATACAATACAATACATCACTTCTAAAGTTGTATTCTGACGTATGAGAATTTTCATAACTTTAGTAACCTATTGGTTTTCGATATGAGACTAACATGCAAAAATAAAAAATGGGCGATGATTCGTCCGATATTCTTATCGTGTGTATGAGGTATCAGTCTTTATGGAGTAGTAGAGAAAATAACACGTGTGTGCGTTGTGTTGTTGGTGGAAAATGAGTTGCCGGAATTTAGAGCAGCGGATTAACATCAAATTTTGAGGGAAAATTGGCAAAAGTGCGAGTGAAACTTTAGCTCTTTTATAACAGGCTTATGGTGAACATTCCATGAAGAAATCAGGTCATAGGCGGTTTAAGGAGGGGTGGGAAGATGTCCATGATAACATAAGGAATGGACAGTCAAAAACGCAAAGGACGGATGCAAATGTTGAAAATGAAAAGGTTACGGGAATCTGTTCGGAGGAAGAGACTGAAACTCTGTCCTGACAAGTGGATTCTCCAGCATGACAACGCTCCTGCACATGATGCGGTAAGTTTTCACAAGTTCCTGGCCCAGAAATCCATTCCAAAACTTGACCATCTACCTTATTCACCTAACTTACCACACTTCGCTGTTTCAAAAAATAATCAGTCCTGATGAAGTGATCTGTGTTTCATGAAACGCGTCGGTATTATGATGTTCTTCATTCTCTGTGCTATTGGATAAAATGTATATTATACAGTATATCTTCATGAAGTATCATGTACCAAAAAGGAACTGATCAATCAGGTGTATACCTTTTTTGGTGCATTCTTCTGTTTTTAATCTTTTTATTCTGTGTAATAAAGTACTGATCTTATATTTTTATATATATAGTGGTGTTGTGACCGCCTTAAAAATCCCAGGGGCAATGTTTTTTGTACTTATCTGTAAGTGTTGTTGGGATGGAGGCATTCGAACCTGTGTGGTAAGTGCCACCCTTCAACATTTCTCTACGTTTAATGTCCATAGCTGTTCCTCATAACTGAGGTCCTCCAGCCCCGTTATTAGCTTTGTTGCCCTTTCTCTGGACTCTCTCCAGTACCAGCACATCCTTCCTGAGGATTGGTGACCAGAACTGGACGGCCTACTCAAGATATGACCATTTCTAATTTGTAAAGTGGTAGAATTATAGCTTTATCTCTTGAGTAAATACCCTTTGTAATGCATGTGAATAGTCTGCTGGCCTTGCTTGCTGCAGCTTGGCATTGCATGCTATTACAGAGTCTACTAGGACCCCAGATCCTTTTCCATCCTTGATTCTTATACATATTCTCTTTAGGAGATGTAATGTGTCTCAATCACCCTCTACACCTTGTAACATGTTTGGTATCTAACTGGTTGGAACATGCTTGGTATCTAACTGGTTGGTACATTAAACATTAATGCAACTACATGCTATTAATGTAGCTGATTTTAGCAAGGATTATGGACTCTGTACACAGTTTGGCTCTGGCAAGCAATAGGAGTGTGATTCTTTCCACTAACCACCAATGTATGGGGCCATTCTTCAAATTGACCACCAAAGTAAGGGGCATTCTGTCTACTGGCCACCCAATGTAAGGGACATTCTGACCACCAATGTAAGGGAAAATGTTTTTCACTGACCAGCAATGTAAAGAGACAGTTTTCCAAGTGGCCACCAATGTATGGGGGGGGGGGGGGGGCATTCTTCAAATTGACCACCAAAGTAAGGGACATTCTGCCCACTGACCACCAATGTAAGGGTCATTCTGCCCACTGACCACCAATGTAAGGGTCATTCTTCCCACTGATCACCAATGTAAGGGGTATTCTTCCCACTTATCAACAATGTAAGGAGCATTCTTCCCAATGATCACCAATGTAAGGAATATTCTTCCCACTGATCACCAATGTAAGGGACATTCTGACCACCAATGTAGGGGACATTTTTCCCACTTACCACCAATGTAAGGAGGCACTTCTGCACCCACCAACAATTTAAACGGGGGGCTGATCTCCACTTACTGCCAATGTATGGGGGTTCTCCTCTACTTACCACTAATATAAGGGGATACACTGAAGACATGACTGACGTACTCTCCAAGCAACTGAAGGGGATGAGTTCTGTATCACAGATGAAGATAATGACTGTGAAACTATGGAATTTATCACTCTGACCATGAAGAAGAGAACCAAGATGGCAGCAATGGGAATATTCTTTATGGCATTTGCAGTGGTTCCATGTATCATAAAATATATTATCTGACACACGTGTCGAACTGGACTTTCTGGACTCTCCATCTCACTAACAAAACACCAATGGAACACTCTATAAACTGGGCCCACTCCGATCACCACACCAATGGAAGACTCTCTATGAACTGAGCACATTCCAATCACCACACCAATGGATGACTCTCTATGAACTGAGCTCATTCCAATCACAATAATGGAAGACTCTGTATGAACTGAGCACATTCCAATCACCACACCAATTGATGACTCTCTGTGAACTGAGGACATTCCAATCACCACACCAATGGATGAATCTCTATTAACTGAACACATTCCAATCGCCACACCAATGGAAGACTCTCTATGAACTGAACACACTTCGATCACCACACCAATGGATGACTCTCTGTGAACTGAGTGAGGACATTCCAATCACCACAACAATGTATGACACTATGAACTGAGGACATTCCAATCACCACACCAATGGAAGACCTCTATAAACTGAGCACATTGAAATCCCCACACCAATGGATGACTCTCTTTGAACTGAAGACATTGCAATCACCACACCAATGGATGACTCTCTATGAACTGAACACATTCCAATCGCCACACCAATGGAAGACTCTCTATGAACTAAACACACTCCGATCACCACACCAATGGAAGACTCTCTATGAACTAAACACACTCTGATCACCACACCAATGGATGACTCTCTATGAACTGATTGAGGACAGTCCAATCACCACACCAATGTATGACTCTATGAACTGAGGACATTCCAATCACCACACCAATGGACGACTCTCTATGAACTGAGGACATTCCAATCACCACATCAATGGATTACTAATCATCTAAAATGGTGGTCATTTGTAAAAAGGAACCCAAAAAAGATTACAATAATATAACCCACAATTAAGTTGGAGTAAAAGAAACAAAGTTTAATAATTATTCTTTAGTTCGTCCAATGAAAAGCTAGTTCCTTCAGTAAAACAAGAGTCCAATAAAAGTTTGGCCCATTGGATTGCCATATTTGCCCATGTATTAGCACAGTTTAGTACTATGGTGCGATCTCCGGGTGTGGGACCCAGGCAGCATTGTATGTTTAGAGGACCATATTACTATACTTCCTGCAGACCTACATCCATCACATCACACCCGAAGAACACCATTATACTTTTGCAATGTTCCCAAATACACCAATTTGACCATAAAAAGAATATTAGGCTTTGTGAATAGTCTGGTGAACAATAAGTGATATTCTTTAACTGAAACATGTTACACATTCTAAATACAAGGCAGGACACACAAGTTCTCTGGTGGTCACTCTTGCCCCAATCTCCATTTCTCCATCTGAATGTAAAAAAGGTAGTTAGTCTACGTGAATTTTCTGATGTCGATCAAGGGCACTTTTCTGGGTGAAGCTTTTCCCACACTCTGAACACGAATAAGGACGCTCACCCGTGTGAATTCTCTGGTGTCTAAGAAGTTTATCTTTCCGGATAAAACTTTTCCCGCACACTGAACATGGAAAAGGACGCTCACCTGTGTGACTTCTCTGGTGTATAAGAAGTTTTTCTCTCTGAGGGAAAGCTTTCCCACACTCTGAGCATGAAAAAGGACGTTCACCCGTGTGAATTTTCTGGTGTTTAAGAAGGTTTCCTTTGTCTTTGAAACACTTCCCGCACTCTAGACATGAATAGGGATGCTCACCCGTGTGTATTCTCAGGTGTTGAGTAAGTCTTTCCTTCTGAATAAAGCGTTTCCCACACTCTGAACATGCGTAGGGACGCTCACCCGTATGAATTCTTTGGTGTTTAAGAAGGTGTTCTTTCTGAATAAACCCTTTCCCACATTCTGAGCATGAATAAGGACGCTCACCGGTGTGAATTCTCAGGTGGTTATTAAGTTCTCCTTTCTGAACAAAAGATTTCCCGCACTCTGAACATGAATAGGGACGTTTACCCGTGTGAATTCTCTGGTGTTTAAGAAGGTTTCCTTTTTCATGGAACGACTTGCCGCACTCTGAACATGAGAAAGGACGTTCTCCCGTGTGACCTCTCTGGTGATTAAGAAGGTTTCCTTTCTGACTGAAACATTTGCCGCACTCTGGACATGAGAAAGGACGCTCGCTCTTGTGAATTCTCTGGTGGATAGCAAGTTGTCTTTTCTGAGTGAAAGACTTCCCGCACTCTGAACACGGATAAGGCCGCTCACCCGTGTGAATTCTCTGGTGAATAACAAGGTCTCCCTTCTGAATGAACGTTTTACTGCACTCTGAACACGAATAAGGACGCTCACCTGTGTGACTTCTCTGGTGTTTGACAAGGCTTACTTTCTGAATGAAACCTTTCCCACAGTCTGAACACGAGAAAGGACGCTCACCGGTGTGAATTCTCTGGTGATTAACAAGTTCTACCTTCTGAGTAAAACATTTGCCGCACTCTGAACATGAAAAGGGACGCTCACCGGTATGAATTCTCTGGTGTTTAAGAAGGTTTCCTTTGTCACTAAAACATTTACCGCAGTCAGAACATGAGAAAGGACGTTCTCCTGTGTGAACTCTCTGGTGACTGATAAAGTTGCTTTTCTGATGGAAACATTTCCCACACTCTGGACATGAGTAAGTCTTATAACTTTTCTGTTGTATAGGAGGCTCTCCGGTTTCTTTCAAAGATTTCCCAGATGCTGTACGTGACAAGGAGAGCTCAATTGTGTGAGATCCTTCATGGTTTAAAGAAGATTCCTTGGGATCTGTTGCTGTATCTGTGCTGTGAGATTCAAGAATAATAGTATGTGGATCATCAGAAGATTCCTCAGGATCAGAGAAATCCCAGGATCTCTCCATTTGATAGGTTTTATGATGTATTATTTGTGTAATGCGTTTTACTCCGGGAGAACATTGTGATGTGGCTTTATATTCTGAAGATATATTTTTCGAGACATAGTGTCCACCTGTAGGAAATCAATGGTCAAATGTTATTAGAATTCTTAATTTCTTTATTTCAGAAGTCATATACAGTATGTTGGTCTAACGCTCTACAGTATCTCAGAGCTCTGGCATGGAACTGGGTGCAAACATAACATAAAATATCAATACAAACCAGATAAAGGATAATACACAAAAAAAAAAAAAAACACACAATAGGTAGGTGTTTGCTTTAATGACATTGTTAGAGTGAGAACAGCGAAGGGCCTTCCTCCACCGCATTTATTGGAAACAAGAAACACTGGATTTACTGAAGACTGAGGTGGACCTTTCATATGGTATGCAATAGTGATGGACAATTTACTAGATACAGGGACCACATGGCATCTCCAATCTCCAAAGGGTGGCCCATAATATTAAGCATATGCAATGCTACAGGTAACTGTAAGAGGCTGTTGATATAATATAGGAGGTCATCTGTACAGTGTCTTCAACTCCTCAATTAGAAAACCATTACATTAAGGAATGGAGATGGACCTTTCATATGGTGTACAGTATCTCCTCCTCATTTGTTGGGAACATGATGTCAATACTCAAAAATTCCACGGACCTGCTCGCATTTTGCGAGTGGATTTTGAGGGCTGGCAAGCTATGCCTGCCTGGGAAGCGGGGGGGGGGCAAGCACCGCCGGCATGCAGGGTTGTATGGGAGTCTTTCTCCCAGGGCTCGCGGAGGGGAAGAGAGAAGAGCAGGCGGCCATCAATGTAGGGGACATTTCTCCCACTTACCACCAATGTAAGGAGGCACTTCTTCACCCATCAACAATGTAAACGGGGCTGATCTCCACTTACTGCCAATGTATGGGGGTTCTCCTCTACTTATCACTAATATAGGGGGATACACTGAAGACATGACTGACATACTCTCCAGACAACCAAAGGGGATGAGGTCTCTATCACCGATGAAGATAATGACTGTGAAACTATGGAATTTATCAATCTGACCATGAAGAGGAGACCCAAGATGGCAGCAATGGGAATATTCTGTATGGCATTTGCAGTGGTTCCATGTATTCATAAAATATATTATCTGACACACGTGTCGAACTGGACTTTCTGGAATCTCCATCTCACTAACAAAACACCAATGGAAGACTCTCATTAAACTGAGCACATTCCAATCACCACACCAATGGACAACTCTCTATGACCTGAGCACATTCCAATCACCACACCAATGGATGAATCTCTATGAACTGATTCCCATTACCAATCATCTAAAATGGTGGTCATTTGTAAAAAGGAACCCAAAAAAGAATATTGTAAAGAGTAGATCTTTCTTTTTTATTTTGGAAAACCAAAATACGAGACTAAAACACAATACTAATTATTCTTTAGTTGGTCCAATGAAAAGCTAGTTCCTTCAGTAAAACAAAAAAGATGTGCAGAGTCCAATAAAAAGTTTGGCCCATTGGATTGCCGTATCTGCCCATGTATTAGCACAGTTTAGTACTATGGTGCGATCTCCGGGTGTGGGCCCCAGGCAGCATTGTATGTTTAGAGGACCATATTACTATACTTCCTGCAGACCTACATCCATCACATCACACCCGAAGAACACCATTATACTTTTGCAATGTTCCCAAATACACCAATTTGACCATAAAAAGAATATTGGGCTTTGTGAATATTCTGGTGTACAATAAGTGATATTCTTTAACCGAAACATGTTACACATTCTAAATACATGGTAGGACACACACGTTCTCTGGTGGTCACTCTTGCCCCAATCTCCATTTCTCTGAACAGAATGTAATAAAAGGTTGTTAGTCTATGGGAATTTTCTGATGTCGGTCAAGGGCACTTTTCTGGGTGAAGCTTTTTCCGCACTCTGAACACGATTAAGGACGCTCACCCGTGTGAATTCTCTGGTGTCTAAGAAGTTTACCTTTCCGGATGTAACTTTTCCCGCACACTGAACACGGAAAAGGACGCTCACCTGCGTGACTTCTCTGGTGTATAAGAAGTTTTTCTCTCTGGGGAAAGCTTTCCCACACTCTGAGCATGAAAAAGAACGTTCACCGGTGTGAATTTTCTGGTGTTTAAGAAGGTTTCCTTTGTCTTTGAAACACTTCCCACACTCTGGACAGGAATAGGGATGCTCACCCGTGTGTATTCTCAGGTGTTGAGTAAGTCTTTCCTTCTGAATAAAACGTTTCCCACACTCTAAACATGCGTAGGGGCGCTCACCTGTATGAATTCTTTGGTGTTTAAGAAGGTGTTCTTTCTGAATGAAACCGTTCCCACATTCTGAACATCAATAGGGACGTTTACCCGTGTGAATTCTCTGGTGTTTAAGAAGGTTTCCTTTTTCATGGAATGACTTCCCGCACTCTGAACACGAGAAAGGGCGCTGTCCCGTGTAACCTCTCTGGTGATTAAGAAGGTTTCCTTTCTGACTGAAACATTTGCCGCACTCTGGACATGAGAAAGGACGTTCACCCTTGTGACTTCTCTGGTGGTGAATAACAAGGTCTCCCTTCTGAATGAATGTTTTACCGCACTCTGAACACGAATAAGTATGCTCACATGTGAGTTTTCTGGTGTTTGACAAGGCCTACTTTCTGAATGAAACCTTTCCCACAGTGTGAACATGAGAAAGGACGCTCACCGGTATGAATTTTCTGGTGTTTAAGAAGGTTTCCTTTGTCACTAAAGCATTTACTGCAGTCAGAACATGAGAAAGGACGTTCTCCTGTGTGAACTCTCTGGTGACTCATTAAGTTGCTTTTCTGAAGGAAAAGTTTCCCACACTCTGGACATGAGTAAGTCTTATAACGTTTCTGTTGTATAGGAGGCTCTCTGGTTTCTTTCAAAGATTTCCCAGACACTGTACGTGGCAAGGAGAGCTCAATTGTGTGAGATCCTTCATGGTTTAAAGAAGATTCCTTGGGATCTGTTGATTTATCTGTGCTGTGAGATTCAAGAATAGTATGTGGATCATCAGAAGATTCCTCAGGATCAGAGAAATCCCATGATCTCTCCATTTGATAGGTTTTATGGTGTATTATTTGTGTAATGCGTTTTACTCTGGGAGAACATTGTGATGTGGCTTTATATTGTGAAGATATATTATTCGAGACATAGTGTCCACCTGTAGGAAATCAATGGTCAAATTTTATTAGAATTCTTCATTCCTTTATTTCAGGAAGTCATATACAGTATGTTGGTCTTACACTCTAGTATCTTAGAGCTCTGGCATGGAACTGGGTGCAAACATAACATAAAATATGAATACAAACCAGATAAAGGATAAAATACACAAAAAACACACTAGGTAGGTGTTTGCTTTAATGACATTGTTAGAGTGAGAACAGAGATGGGCCTTCCTCCACCGCATTTCTTGGAAACAAGAAACACTGGATTTACTGAAGACTGAGGTGGACCTTTCATATGGTATGCAATAATAATGGACAATTTACTAGATACAGGGACCTTATGGCATCTCCAAAGGGTGGCCCATAATATTAAGTGTATGCAATGCTACAGGTAACTGTAAGAGGCCGTTATATAGGAGGTCATCTGTACAGTGTCTTCAAATCCTCAATTAGAAAACCATTACATTAAGGAATGGAGATGGACCTTTCATATGGTGTACAGTATCTCATCCTCATTTGTTGGGAAAATGACATTCTTTGGAGGAATGGAGATGGACCTTTCGTATGGTGTACAATATCTCCTCATTTGTTGGGAGCATGATGTTTTATTGAGAAATGGAGATGGACCTTTCATATTTTGTACAGTATTTCCTCCTTGTAATTATTTAAATACATACCTAATACTCATAGAAGAAAAATAAATTGTGAACTTTTCCTGCATTTAGTAATTTTTACTTACTTGTATCGATATAAAGTGAAGATTCCTCCTGTTCACTTTTCATAATCATCTCCCCCTCCTGCATAGACTGCTGATGTCCACTCACCATCGTCTCTTCTTCTTCCTCTTTTACCTCAACTTTGATGTCTTTCAGTTCTTCATCCTAAACCCCAAAATGATAAGATTGATAACATTCTTATATATATATTTATTATTGACAGTTTAATCTCATAGTTTAAGTTCCATTGCCCAATCCTCTTTACTTGAGAGATGCTGGGATCTTCCTGTGTGAAATCCTGGGAATATGGAGGATAGACGTTCTCCATAGACTGCTGTTCTCCACTAATGATCATCTTTTCTTCCTCTTCAACTTTGATGTATTTCAGATCTTCCCTCTAAATCCCAAAGAAGAGTAGAGATTTGTAAAAAAATAAAAAGAGATTATGTAAAAGAATGTCCTCTCATAGCGAAGAACACATTTTTAGGTCTAAATGGTCAGTCCCACCTACCTGATCATGGTGAGGGATGTTGTGATCTTCCTGTGTGGAATCCTGGGAATACAGAGGACGGGGACATCTCTCTGGTGGGTTCCCATTACTGGATCCATCTGTAGGAAACACACACACTGACTGAATACATTGTTTCTATGTGTTTATCAGATGATGGGGGATCTAGGTGGACCCTCCGTACTTCTCTCTCCTTTACAATAAAGTCTCCTCTTACCCGGTGATGTGAGGGGCGGCTGATTCTCCATCATAACGTCTTGTAGAGATCCTTGTGTCCTTCTAAATACTCCCACTCCTCCATGGAGAAATAGACAGTGACATCCTGACACCTTATAGGAACCTGACACACACAATGATACAGTCACCATCCAGACACATCCCTTGTCTGTTACTGGATAATGTCCCAGAATTCCCAACACCGCTCACCTCTCCTGTCAACAAATTGATGATCTTGTTGGTGATTTCCAGAATCTTCTTGGCACTGGTTACCTCTGTTGCCAGGCAGTGAGGTGGAGGCAATGTGATGGGTGATGTCCTGTGAAGATGGCTGTTGGGTGTTAATGGATCACCAGAAATTTTCTTCACTACTTTATAATCCTGTATATAGAGAGAAAGTAACAATTATCACCACAGACTTCTCAGAATCCTCCTCACCTCTCTGCTCAGGTCTGTGCTTTTTTAATAGAGATAAAAGTGATGTCATGTGACCTCCCAGAATCCTCCTCACTTCCTCCTGATTTATGCAGGACTCTCCCCTCTGTAGGTGGATAATAAACTGAGAATTATGTGGACTGTACTGGGACTAATAATGTCTGCAGTAGGGGTGAGCTTAAGGTTTCGATCTGAACACGAGTTTGGACTGAACATTAGCTGTTCAGGCATTTGGATGAATGCTCAAACATTTACCTATTCGACAGGATTTGAACAATATGTATAATAGCAGAAATACTTCCACTATTATACATGACAGCTTCATGCTGTGAATGGTTGCTAAGGACACTGGTGGGTGCCGGCACCGCTGACTCCTTAACAACCAGTGACATCACTGGCCCCATTCACTTAAATGGTTGAGACTTTCTGGATTTGTAAGCAAAAGGGCAAGGATGGTTAACAAACAGCATTCCCGATCCCCACCTTTTTCATACCAGACCCTGCAGGTCTGGTAAAGGAGTTTTATATTTTTAATGTTTCACTTTAAACATTAATATAATCACTGCTCAAAGCCAAACGAAAAAAAAAGAAAAAGAAAATACCTTTTTCGGTTTGGTACATGTTCTCCAGGGCAATACTCAGCCCCCAATGCCATTTGTTTGACAATCCCATGCCTAGAAGTGTATAAAATTCTCAAAACAGTTTTTTAACATCCCCCATGGACTTCATGGGGTTTCAGATTCGGCACCCAAACTTTACATGTCCGCAGAACCGTGTTGGACCCCAACCCAGCACATCACTAGTCTGCCCAGTGTTCCTCCATAGTTCTGACACCCTATACAAGTTCTTATCTAGAGTAGAGGTCTCAATAATCTCACTGAAAGCAAACCAGAGATTCCATTTAACATGCAACTCTAACCAAAATATTTCATTTTAGATTTGGATTGGCTGAAGAGGATTAATTAACTATCATGAGGATTTCTCCTGTCTCTATCACCGTTACATAGGTAGTTCTTCCCTCACTTCCTGCCCAGGTCATGAGTGCAAAAAAGAACAGGATTTGAGGGGAAATAGGCCTAATGGGGACAAGCCACCAAAATAGGTTTGGTGAGGGCCCAAAGAGAACCAACAATCCTCAGTCAACATACTGTGAGGTACAGAATTTCAGCATCACTTCCATCAAATCACAAAAATCAGGAGCTTTTTCCCTCATTCTATGTACTGTAGGGATGCTCATTATTTCTGCTGCCTTGTTTAGAACTTAGTGCCTCTCCTGAGCTAAAACAGGGGGATACTTTTTAGTATGGGTGTATTAAAGGTTTAGTGTAGTATAAGATTTTGGATAGGTAAATAAATAGTACTGTTTTATGATGGTCCAAAGAGAAGGACAACTGAGAAGATAGGAGGAACTAACAGATTTGATTTAAAACCAGGAACAGTCGGGAGCTGAGCTTGAACTGTTGACTTTTTGATCCTGTTGCTCCATATATAGATGGACAGTTGGATAAATGGCTCTATATTTTGAATGTATCTGGTCTATAAACTAGGGTTGTCCCGATATCACTTTTTTTAGGACTGAGTACAAGTACCGATACTTTTTTCAAGAACTCGCCGTTACCGATTACTGATACTTTTTTTTTAATGTCACATGACAGTGTTTTTTTTTTTTTTAAACAATGCTTTCTTTTTTTTCTTTTTTTTTTAGGGGGTGGGGGGGTGGGTGGGGGGGTGAACGGTGTCTGTGTGTTTTTTTTTTTAATTACATTTTTATTATTTTTTACAATATCTTTTTTTATTATTTATTGCAATATGTGTTGTTTTTTTTTTTTTTTAAATCAGCCCTGTTGGGGGGCTTTGGTTAGATATCAGGGGTCTTAACAGACCCATGATATCTCCCCCTTGAGACAGAGAAAGAGACCGAGGATAGAGATTCCCCAGTCCCTTTCTCTGCAGCCTCAGCTGCACTGAGAATGAATGGAGAGAAGACAGCGGCTCCTCTCCATTCATAAACTGAGACATCGTAATCACAGGAGATTACAATGTTTCAGTTATGTGAATGGACAGAGTCAGCTCACTCTGTCCATTCACAAAGGAGGACATGGAGAGAGAGACAGCACAATGGAGGGGGACAGCACAACGGAGAGGGACAGAGGAAGAGAGAGGGACAGAGGAAGAGAGAGGGACAGAGGAAGAGAGAGGGACAGCAGAACGGCGGGACAGAGGAGCAGAGGGGGACAGCGGAACGAAGAGGGGCAGAGGAGCGGAGGGGGACAGAGGAATGAAGAGGGACAGAGGAGCGGAGGGGGACAGCGGAATGAAGAGGGACAGAGGAGCGGAGGGGGACAGTGGAACAAAGAGGGAGAGCAGAGGGGGACAGCGGAGGGGGACAGCGGAACGGAGGGGGCATGGAGGATGCGGTGACAGTCAGCGGTGATGGCGTGTGGGGGAGTTACAAGCACCGATCACCGCTGTATGTCACTAAAGCAGCTGGGGGAGAGTCTTGTAACTCCCCCATGCGCCGATCACTGCTCACTGTACAGGTATCGGCGGAAGCATCGGGAGCATTTGCCCGAGTGCAAGTACTTGGACAAATGCTCGGTATCAGTGCCAATACCGATACTAGTATCGGTATCGGGACAACCATACTATAAACCAGAGGCTCTGGATGAACAGTTGGATAAATGGTTCTATATTTAGGGTGCATCTAGTCTATATACCAGAGGCTCTGGATGGACAGTTGGATAAATGGTTCTATATTTAGGATGTATTTGGACTATAAACCAGAGGCTCTGGATGGACAGTTGGATAAATGGTTCTATATTTAGGATGTATCTGGTCTATAAACCAAGGCTCTGGATGGACAGTTGGATAAATGGTGCTATATTTAGGATGTATCTGGACTATAAATCAGAAGCTCTGGATGGACTGTTGGATAAATGGTTCTATATTTAGGATGTATCTGGTCTATAAACCAGAGTCTCTGGATGGACAGTTGGATAAATGGTTCTATATTAAGGATTTATCTGGACTATAAACCAGAGGCTCTGGATGGACAGTTGAATAAATGGTTCTATATTTAGGATGTATCTGGTCTATAAACCAGAGGCTCTGGATTGACAGGTGGACAAATAGTTCTATATTCATGGTTATTAACCAAAATATCATGATCTTACCTTATCTGCGTCAAGATCCAGTATTGTTTCTTCGCTATTTCCTACCAAATCACCTTTCTTCTTGAACTTCCTGTCTTAACCCCACATCACTTCCTGTTTGCACGTTACATCACTTCCTTCTTTGCGTTCCACGCTTATAAGTGAGATCACCATCTTGTGGAGAATGTAAGTACTGTAGTCCACGTTGTACTTCTGTACATCAAAATCGGCGTCAAGGTGTATTTATTGTTTTTGTTGCTTATTTTTATCCTCAAGTACAAACCAATTATTATATAAAAATCCTATATATAATATATATATATTTTTTTTAGTGTGTCAACAATGGATATTCTTTGTTTGAGATTTCTTGTTTTTTTTTTAATAAAGGACTTGTCAAAAAGTATGTGTCTTTACTGTTTACATGCTTTTTGTATTCCTTACTAATTTACATACTTGGGGGGCTTCTAGGGACCCCTTTATTTTTTATTTTCCAGATTCCTATAAGCTCCCCACTCTGAGACCCCTACAACCACCAGACAAGGGCTTTGGGGGTGAGGTCCTTGTACTCATCAACATAGGGACAATATGCTTTACCAGGAAAGGTCCATGTTGAGGGCATGTGAACCTGTGAAACTCAGGAGGAGAGGCACATGCTTAACCCCCCTTTCCTAGCATTCTTCCCATTGACCACCAATGTAAGGAGCATTCTTCCCATTGACCACCAATGTAAGGGGCATTCTTCCCATTGACCACCAATGTAAGAAGTATTCTTCCCAGTGACCACCAATGTAAGGAACATTCTTCCCACTGACCACCAATGTAAGGAGCATTCTTCCCACTGACTACCAATGTAAAGGACAATCTGCCCAGTGGCCACCAATGTAAGGGTCATTCTTTCCACTGACCGCCAATAAGTGGTGTCGGGAGGGGGGGCTAAAGCCCCGGGTCTCAGGCATGCACCATTCTATTGCAGGGACCGATCTGATCCCAAGCGTCGCCAAGTGCAGCAGAGTGACACAGCAGGTCCCGCCTTCTGGAGCCTGCAGTGCCTATGATGGACATCCCACTGGTCCAATGCCGGGACCGCGGGATGTGTGACGGCCATCATAGGTGCTGCAGGCTCCAGAAGGCGGGAATTACAATGCGGACACCGCGCCACATCACTGTGAGATCCCCGCTCCCCGCTCGGGCGGGCGACTTTCCTCTCCTGCTCTGGCTGCCTGCTGTGATGATGATGGGTTGCACCCCACACCACGGCTGAGCTGAGCTGCTGCAGGACACATGAAGTCTGTCTCCTGGTCAGGTAGGTCAGTGTATGTCACTACCGTCAGTGTATGTATGTCAGGTAGTTCAGTGTATGTATGTATATCAGGTAGGTAGGTCACCGTATGTATGTCAGGTAGGTAAGTCACTGTGGTTATGTCAGGTAGGCCAGTGTATGTATGTCACTACTGTCAGTGTATGTATGTCAGGTAGGTAGGTCAGTGTATGTATGTCAGGTAGGTAGGTCAGTGTGTCAGGCAGGAGAGTTTAGTGGTCAGCATTGATGGGCACTGGTAAGCCAGGCAGCTACCAGCAAGTGAGCTTACCCCCCGCCACTACTGCCTCCCCGCCCGCGCCCCCCCGTGCCGGCCTTGGACTTCAGACTGAAGCCCCTGATCTTTTTGCCACCTAGCAATGCCCCCGCCGCCAATGTAAGGAGCATTCCTCCCACTGACTGCCAATGTAAGGAGCATTCCTCCCACTGACCACCAACATTCTTCCCATGGTACCGATGTAGGGAAGCATTTATTCCACTGTCAACCAATGTAAGAGGGACATTCTCTCAACTAACCACTAATGTATGGGACGTTCTTCCCACGGATCTCTATTACAAGGTAAATTGTGAACACTGATCTCCAATGCACTGGAACATTGTCAGGACCTGAATTCAGCTGTTGGTAGCACTGTAGTTCCCAGAGCTGAAGTGTGTAGTTCCGGTGTCTACTACCAAGTGACACTCGGTAGCCAGCAGATCCCAGTAATTAGCCTCCACCTGATGTTGGCTGCTGAGACATTACAGTATACATAACCAGTCCCATAGCTTCCTTCAGTGCCTCAGTGTGTCAGGACCTGGTTCACCTGCTGATGGCACTGTGGTTCCCTGGGTAGAAAGTTGTAGTTCCAGTGTACAACAGCGGGTGTCTCCCAGCATCCAGCAGTTTCTAGTTATCAGTCTTCAGCTGATGCTGGTTGCTGGTAGGGTATTCATTCTCTCCTCTGCTAGTATACTTTGCCTCAGTGTTTTGCTCTTGCTTTGCCTGCCAGCCAGATGCATGCTTGCTGCTTTACCCTGAACCCAATTCCTTCCTGACCCTGCCTCTTACCTGTACCTTGCTGAGCCTACTCCTGAACTTGCTCTTGCCCTTTATTCTGTGCCTTGCTGCTTCGTATCTGCTCCCCTTGTTCCTGATCCAAGTCCTGGTTCCCTCTTCCCATCTGTTCCCTGCATCTCTACTTTACTCTTCTTACCAGTTTCCCTCATTTTGTACATATTATATATACTGTAGGTAGTTTGTTAGGCTTTTGTTATTCTATTAGCTTGCTAGTTAGGCATTTCTTCATTTGGTTTTCGTTCACGTCTATCTTGTTTGTTTTCTGGTATTTGGATGTTTTTTGTTTTACTATTAACTTTATTATATATAGTCTGGTCTTAGTCTACTAAGTGTAGTCATGCAGATCTGGCCATCTCTGCTGCTGATTCCTCACACAATGCTTTCCCTGTGTGCTACATGTAAACTCCCCCGGTCATTTTTACCTACAGGTAAGCCTATAGTAAGGCTTACCTGTAGGTAAAATGAATATCTCCTAAATGTGCAGCCAATGACATCACTGGCGCATGTGAGTCCCTTGCTGGAACTTCAGAGCTTCGTGCCGGAACCAAAGGCTCCTGCGCGCATGCGTGGATGTGATGTAATTGTTTCTTTTATAAATATTAAGTCTTATTTTATTCTTACACAATCTAGTCCAATTTTACTTATGTATAGAACACAGATCTGGTTACCCCTGCTGTTGCGGCATGCCTACACGCAGTATGCGACTGTTAAGACCTGGATCGCCTGTGGTTCCCCAGGTGAAGGGTTGTAGTTCCAGTGTCTACCAGCGGATGTCTCCCAGCAGTTTCCAGGAATCAGTCTCCACCTGATGCTGGCTGCTGGAAGGATATTTAAAGCGGTTGTATACCCGCTGAAATTTTTTTTTTTTTTACCCCTGTAAAGCAAAAGGCATAATGAGCTAGTATGCACCGCATACTAGCTCATTATGAAATACTTACCTTAGAACGAGGCGTCGGTATCTTACCTGGTCCACGCCGAGGGAGCTGTCATGTTGCCTCGGCGTGTCTTCCGGGTATCGCGGTTCTAGCGCTGTGAGTGGCTGGAGCCGCGATGTCATCACTCCTGTGCATGCGCGTGGGAGATTTCTTACCCGGCAAGGTCCGGCAGTTGCCGGGCCTTCAGCTGAGAATCCCCTGTGCGCATGCGCCGCTGCAGTCAGCGGCGCATAGCAAGGGGAATATCTCCTAAACCGTAAAGGTTTAGGAGTTTTTTTTTTTTTTACCTACAGGTAAGCCTTATTATAGGCTTACCTGTAGGTAAAAGTTAAAAAAAATACTATACAACCACTTTAAGTCTTCCCCTTTTAGTGTCTCTTGCTCCAGTATTTTGCAGCTGCCCAACTCTGTTAGCCATAGATCTGATCTTGCTCCTGCCCTGCAACCTGTTGCCTCTTTCCTGTCCCCTTTGTATATGACCCCAGTTTTGGTCCCCCCTTCCCATCTGTTCCCTGCACCTCCAATTTTTCCTGCCTTTCTATGTTCTCCTTTCCTCATTTCACCGCATATACAAAATGGGAGAGCCCCCAGTATCCAAAAGAATTGCTAGATTTATTGAGAGTAGCATCAAGTACATCAAGCCAACACATTTGGGAAAAAGGGTTCCCCCTTCTTCAGGGCTGTTTCTGCATGTTAGTTGACTGGGAGTAAACCCCAGGCCAGATGTATGTCTACAAGGTTGTCTAAAGTAGGCTGGCAGAATGAAAGCTGTGGTTGCAGGGGGCGGCAATAGCCCTGAAGAGCGGGAAATCCTTTCTCCCAAAATGCATTGGCTTGATGTACTTGTTGCTACTCTCAATAAAAATTCTTGAATCGACTTCAAACTCGCAATTCTTTTGGATACCGGGCGCTCCTCCTTTCCTCATTTCGTTTACGTGGAAACGACCTTAAGGCCGTACCAAAAAGGCAGCAGCCCAAGGCCCAAGAGAATTTATGACCACTCTCCACCATCAGCCACATTCCTACCAGAGGGAATCCTTCTGATCTGCCCACATAACCATCCACCCAGGACCAGCGACTGATTCAGTCTGTCCAGCGTGGTCTCCAACACATATGAGATACCATTTTGTATTCATATTATATTAGGGCTTTCTGTTTCTTTATTATATTATTTATTAGTCCGGTATTCTGTCACTGGGATTTTTGGTTCACTTGTATTTTTATGTTTGATGTGTGCTGGTCTTTGGATGGATTTTGTTTCACTGTAAATACTGTATATCTCACTTAACCGCTTAAGGTCCACCCTATAGCAGTTTTACTGCTACAGGACGGCAACTCTGCTGCGCCGGTTTAGCGTATATATACGTGATCCAGCTCTTCTGGGTAGCAGGCGCAAATGCGCCATCGGAAGCTCGCTCCCACTGTGATTATACACAGCGGGAACTGTTCGGCGGGTGACTCGATGTCCACCGGCACACATTGATCCTTCGGTACAGAGGCAGAACGACGGTCTACCTATGTAAATAAGGCAGATCGCCTTTCTGTCAGTAATGAAGGCATGGATCCTGTGTTTCTGCAAATCAGGGACATGGATCCATGCCTTGGCCTAGTAAAAGCACCTCCCACACTACACTGAAACACCAGCTAGGCACACAGTTGTACATACAAATGTATGTCTTTTTTTTCCCGCAAATAGATCTTTCTTGTGATGGTATTTGATCACCTCTGCATTTTACATTTTTTGAGCTATAAAAAAAATGCTGACAATTTTGAACTAAAAAACAAAATTTTTTTACTTTCCGCTATAAAACACATCGAATAAAAACATTTTAAAAATCTAATTTCTTCCAAAAATGTAAGCCAATATGTAATAAAAATGCTAAATGTGCTAAAAATATGCACTGTCACTGTACTAATGACACTGGCTGGGAAGGGGTTAAACATCAGGGGGCGATCAAAGGGTTAAATGTGTGCCTAACCAGTGTTTTTGTATTTTGTGGGAGGTGCTTTTACTAGGGAAAGGCATGGATTCATGTCCCTGCTTTGCAGAAACACAAGATCCATGCCTTTCCTCCTGTCAAAAGACATGCTGGTAGGTTAATTAGCTTCTGTCCAAACTTGGCCCTAGTATATGAATGGGGACCTTGGATTGAGGGTAGGGACCGATGTGAGTGTGCAATGTACAGGGTTAGGGACAATTGTAGACAGGCACCCACACTCACTCAGGTTGAACTAGATGGACTGGTGTCTTTATTCAACCTTACTAACTATGTAACTATGTAACTATGTCAGAACAGCGGTCTGACTTGTTTACATAGGCAGATCCCCATTCTGGCTCTCTGCCTAACAATCGGAGGGTGCTGACGGCGGTACCTGCAGATCAGCTCCCGCTGTGTATAATCATGCGTGTAAAAACGTGATCTGCCGCACAGGTGCCGCCCTGTAGCAGTAAAACTGTTATGGGCCGGACCTGAAGTGGTTAAGTATTATCTGTAACAGTATTTCAGACAGGAATGTAATAGATTTTTAAAATGCAGTAGCCAAAGAGGCAAAGATTCAGTTTCTGCATTGGAGCATTTAGAGACAGCTTAACAATGGTTAAATGTAATTTTATTTAAATAAAAAAGTTAACGGTGCAGAAAAACATTTACAGAAAAGATGACAACACAGATAATTCACAACAGTAAAAAAAAAAAAATAAAAATTACAAGTATAAAAAAAAAACACATGAAAAATTGGGTCTCGTTCCATGCAGAGGAAATCCAATCTGGTATCAGAGTCCCTGGCTCTCATAAATGAACCTTAGCACTCCTTAATAGTTTTGATGGTGATAAAAATCTACTGCAGTCAAATTAAGATTTGATAGACACCAAATATGATATAGATCTTTTGCATTTTGCCCTTAGTAGATATAATATGCCCAATCCACCTTCTGCACCTTGTAACATAGCCATGTTTGGTGTTTAACTGGTTGTTATTTTCTTATACATCAGTGAAACCTTATGCTATGAATTTGATATCAAGTCAAAAACCAGATTCACAGATCAAGGCTGTTTTATGACCGCCAATAGCAGATCTGGTTTAATAGTCATTAGCCAGTTAGCACTGAAGACGTGATACTGACATATGGCCCATACACACGATACGAAAATCGTATGATGTACAGTTTTTTTGGTTGCAAGTCTACATCTTCAATGTATCACAAATGGGAGAGTTTACTAACAATACGAATTTTCTCATACGATCTTACAATAGCTTCCTGAATGAGGGGAAATGAGATAATGTGTGTGACCCCTCTAGCAAGCCTTGAGCGCCTTTGTTAAAAGCTATTTGGAATATTCGTGTCCGGTCACGTTTATTCGATCGTCCTGCACAGTTTTCTGGCACTTAACAGGCAAAATGGAGAATTCCCATGATGAAGTCGCAATGACGAAACACATCGGTACGTGGCTGTACGGCAACCAGAAGTGACGTTTTTTATGCATCCCCGTAAGTGATGCTCCGTGTGTACTGGCGTGTTGGTTGGGTGAGATACGGTGTTCATCCTATGTGCGCCGTGACTAGGTATTCCTGGCATCTGCATCCGCTTATCATACCATTGCGTGATTTTGTCTGCCTTTTAGTAAGTGCATTACCATTAGGCTTTGTGTTCTTAATAAATTCCTATTTGTGACGTTATTGCACTATTTGGAGTTTTCATTTTCTTTTTACATATTACATATACCTTTTGGTCTCTGGATGCCTGGAACGATTGATGGCGTATCCTTGACCCTGTGGGGTACAATGCTTTAAGTTGCCGAACATGAGAATGTGAGGCAATTAGTGTTGGTGAGTTTACATCTAACTGGGGAGTGGAGACACGGTTTTGATCACGTAGTGTGGTGTCAGATCATTCAATCAACTGAATATCTTATCAAGGATTTATTACCCAGTATTGGATGTCACATCCTATGGACTTTTTCATGCTTTGCATCCTCTGCATTTATATACACTGTTATTCACTGGATGTGTAATATAGATGTACATTGTTTATGTTATTGCATACTTAGCGCCACTGTTTACTCTTAACCTGTGGTTGGGAGATGTTTTTTATAAATATGGAGGACTCCATTCTTTCAGTAGTTATCCTTGGTGTTATGGCTATCCAGAATGTTATTAACCAAAAAAAAGACCAGGAGAAGAGTGTAGTATAAAGAATGGCTCCTCAACTGTGCCAAGTATTCTCATATGCAGCTTATCCATGAAATTCAGGAAAACAGCCTTAATGATTTCCACAATTATTTGCGCATGAATGATGAGTGCTTCCAGCAACTCTTGTCAGCTGTCACTCCATGGATACAGAAACAGGACACAGCAATGCGTGAGGCTATTAGTGCAGAACAAAAGCTGATAGCTGCCTTGCGTTATGTGGTGACAGGGCAAAGCCTGCAGGACTTAACATTTACTACCGGAATTTCCCCACAGGCCCTTGGCAAGATCATCCCATGCAAGGCACTGATCACTGCTCTACAGAGTGAATATATCAAGGTAATGTGCATATTTGACCTTAAAAATGTTTTCATTGTTTTTGTGATCAATGTATAATTGCTATCAACCTCTGCTTATTACCATTTACCAAATTCCCATGTGAAAAATATTAAGCTAGGTGTAAATTGTTGTCTGTAGCACACATATTGACCTATCCTATCTGATTCCTTTTTTGCAGTTACCCCAAAAACCAGATGAATGGTTGGAGGTGGCTAAAAACTTCCAAGAGATGTGTAACTTCCCAAAAGGTGGAGGCGCAACAGATGTGAAGCATGTTAGTATTGCTCCACCTGCCAACTCTGGCGCTTTGTTTTTTTGTTGTTGCATAAACATTTTATTGAGAAAATACAAACTTAGCGTATACATCTTATCAATACATATACGATTACAATTCAGTCAAATAGGAACATTCTGAACCAGGATTAAACATCTCTAGATTATGAGCAGAGTATCAGAGGTGGTTACGATGTCTAGTCGTATATATCTTCAAAGGGAGGTTTAAGCGGGGAATAGGGAGTAAAAGTGGAGAAAGAGGGGTACATGAGGAAAAGATGGGAAGGAAAGAGAAAAAAAAAGGCACTGAACTCTGGCGCTTTTTATTACAACTACAAAAGGTTCTTCAGCATTGTTATGATGGCAGTTGTTAATGCCAACTATGAATTTCTATACTTGGACATGGGTAAAAACCGATGGCACTCAGATGGCAGTGTTAAACACATGGAATTCTATAGGCGCCTCCAGAATGAGACACATAATTTGCCAAGCACTACGTAGAATGTGGAAGGTATGAATTTCGTTTTTGTTGCGGACGACGCCTTTGCATTAGGAGAACACCTATTGAAGCCCTTCCCCATGTGCGGCTTGACCCAGATCAGAGGATCTTCAATTATAGGCTGTCCAGGGCCATGTAGGGTGGTCGAAAATGCATTTGGAATCCTGGCGCACAGATTTTGCATTTACCAAAACTCAGTTAACCTGGCCATGTACAAAATAGACACAATAGTTCTGGCATGCTGTGTCCTTCACAACTACCTATGTCGACATGCACAGGGGTACATTGCTGCAGCACCAGATCAGGAAGCCGAGGGACTTAGCAGAAATATACAAGTGGAAGGGCAGGAGTGCCTTGCTGGACTCACATCTCTTGACCGAGGACATACTCTCTAAGCCACTGATGGGTGACTTTTTTGGAAGTGTGAAGTATAATGGAGTTTTTTGGGTGTGATGTGATAGATTTAGGTCTGCAGCAATTCTAGTAATACGGTCCTTTAAACATAGAGTGCTGACTTGGTCCCACGTCACACAAAACGCATTCTGAACATGAATAAGGATGCTCACCTGTGTGATATCACTGGTGAAAAACAAGGTCTCTTTTCTTAATGAAACATTTCCCGCGCTGAACACATAAAGGGATGCTCACCTGTGTGAATTCTCTGGTGTTGAAGGTTTTGTTTGAAACCTTTGCCACACTCTGTACATGAACATGGACAATCATCTGTGTGAGTTCTCTGGTAAACAACACCTTCTCTTTTCTAATATTTAAGAAGGTATCCTTTCTGACTGAAACATTTCCCACACTCTGGAAACAAGAAAAGGACGCTCACGCTTGTGAATTCTCTGGTGTATAACAAGTTTTCCTTTCTTAATGAAAGATTTCCCGCACTCCGAACACGAATAAGGCCGCTCACCCGTGTGAATTCTCTGGTGAACAACAAGGTCTTTATTCTGAAAGAAACATTTCCCGCACTCTGAACAGGAAAAGGGACGCTCACCCGTGTGGGTTCTCCGGTGTTGAAGGAGGTTTCCTTTGTCGCTAAAATATTTACCACAGTCTGAACACGAGAAGGGGCGCTCGCCTGTGTGAACTCTTTGGTGGTTAAGAAGGTGTCCTTTCTGAATGAAACATTTCCCGCACTCTGAACATGAGAAAGGCCGCTCACCTGTGTGAGTTCTCTGGTGATTTAGAAGATTTCCTTTATGATTGAAACATTTCCCGCACTCTGAACATGAGAAAGTACGCACACTCTTGTGACTTTTCTGGTGTGTAGGAGGCTCTCTGGTTTCTTTGAAAGAACTCCCTGACACTGTAGATGACAAGGAATGCTCTCCTGTGTGAGCTCCTTCGTGGTTTAAAGAAGACCCTTCGAGATGGGATGGATCTGTTGATGGATCTGTACTGTGAGATCCCATATTTGTTTCAGCAGTAATAGTATGTGGATTATCAGAAGATTCCTTAGGATTAGAGGAATCCATTGGTCTCTCCAAATGATACATTTTATGATGTATTATTTGTGTAGTGGGATTTACTCCTGGAGAACGTTGTGTGGTGGCATTTTCTTCTGCTTTACCTTCTGAAGATACATTATTCAAGACATAG
This sequence comes from Aquarana catesbeiana, assembly GCF_042186555.1. Taxonomy (NCBI): domain Eukaryota; kingdom Metazoa; phylum Chordata; class Amphibia; order Anura; family Ranidae; genus Aquarana; species Aquarana catesbeiana. Next base: position 307,450,803 of record NC_133331.1, read on the forward strand.
TGTCCACCTGTTGGAAATCAATATTTAAATGTTAGAAGAATTCTTCATGTCTTTCATTCAGAATTCATATACAGTACATTGGTCTAACACTCTACAGCAGTGTTTCTCATTCTTTTTTCAGTCAAGGCACCCTTTAAAATTATGGACAGTCTCAAGGCACACCATTCTAAAATGTAAAAAACTATTCTACTAGTTTTACATAAGTAGGACACCCAACGTTAGAGGTCAAATACACTTTTGTACACTGGTACCGACTAGTATTCCAATGTTTCTCTTATCCCTCAATTTCTCTGCATCAGTCAGCTAATGGGACCCCAGTCCTAAGGGAGAGGAGCACAGGAGGGTCAAACAAGGATGCTGTGGAGGCAATAGCCGTCAACTGATGACATCATTAAACGCTTCACCCCCGGAAGACTTTACCCCCTTCCTGACCAGAGCGTTTTTTGTGATTTGGCACTGCGTCGCTTTAACTGACAATTGCGCGGTCGTGCGACGCTGTAAAATTGACGTCCTTTTTTTCCCACAAATAGAGCTTTCTTTTGGTGGCATTTGATCATCTCTGCGGTTTTTATTTTCTGCGCTATAAACAAAAAAAGAGCGACAATTTTGAAAAAAAAAACACAATATTTTGTACTTTTTGCTATAATAAATATCCCCATTTTTTGTAAAAAAAAAGCAATTTTTTTCTCAGTTTAGGCCGATATGTATTCTTCTACACATTTTTGGTAAAAAAAAAAAAAAACGCAATAAGCGTATATTGATTGGTTTGCGCAAAAGTTATAGCGTCTACAAAATAGGGGATAGATTTATAGCATTTTTATTTATTTATTTGTTTTTTACTAGCAATGGCGGTGATCTGCGATTTTTATCGTGACTGCAACATTATGGAGGACACATCGGACACTTTTGACACATTTTTGGGACCATTGGCATTTATACAGCGATCAGTGCTAAAAAAAAAGGAATTGATTGCTGTAAAAATGTCACTGGCAGTGAAGGGGTTAACACTAGGGGGCAATCAAGGGGTTAATTGTGTTCCCTAATGTGTGTTCTAACTGAAGGGGGAGGGGACTGACTAGGGGAGATGACAGATCGCTGTTCATACTTTGTACGAACAGACGATCTGTCACTTCTCCCCTCAGAGAACCAGGATCTCTGTGTTTACACACAGAGATCCCAGTTCTCGCGGTGTTACGAGTGATCGCGGGAGCCCAGTGGCCATCGAGACCGCCGGGCACTCGCATCGGCTTCGGGGGCAAGCAGCGGGCGCACACGTGCGCCTCCAGGGGCGCGTGTGCGCCCCTAGTGGCCGCCTTAGGAACCGATGTAACATAACGGTGATTCGTCTGCCTGTGCCATTCTGATGTGTTCCAGAGGATTGCACGGAGGGAAGCGGGGAGGTGAACTTCCTTCCAGTGCCACGGAGCCCCGGGAGGTAGCGGGAGCTGGGTGGCCTCTAAAAAGAAAATGTGGCATGTCAGGGGGGTCAACTACACCTAAAGCGGAAGTTACGTTTTTGGGTGGAACTCTGTTTTAATTGTTAGGATGCTCATGTCTAGTTGGCCTTTGGCTTGTACAGTATACACTTTTTGAACAATTTTTAAGCATTTTGCCAAGGCAACGCTGAAGAAACCTCAAGGCACCCTGGTTGAAAAAGGCTGCTCTACAGTATTTCAGAGCTCTGGCATGCAATTGGGTGCAATCATAACGTAAAATATGAATACAAACCAGATAAAGGATAACATAAAATAAAAAACAGTGTTTTTATTTATGCCATTGTTACCGTTTCTCAGAAACATGACAACGTATAGAAAAACGTCTTTGTTCACAAAACATTCTTTATCCATCTGGGACAGATTCAAAACTTCTCTTCTTCTCTTGGCCTTCAATCTTCTCGTTTACCGCTCCTTTCTTTTATTAAAAATCCTGCTTTTTACCCTGCCTGGATCGTTCCTAATTCTTTTAACGCATAGAATACAGCTAATTTATCTCGTTTATATAACTTGATATCTGCCTCCTTCATACATTCTTTTCCTACTTTGTGTGATACATTTGGATTTCCTCATTTTCTGATATTTTCTAATCAAAAGTTTTTTTTCCAACCTTATCTCAATTCCAAGTCCCAACTATCCCAGATGTCACGTTTTGAACGCGTATGTATTCCTGACCCTCATGCTAGAGGACTTACCTTTCTCTAAAAGCAAGTTTTAGCTAGTACCAACACTGGTCCCCCCTCATATGTCTCCAAATGGGAACTAGACCTTAATCGCACATTTAATGCTACTGAATTGTCTAGCTTATGGTCCTCCACTAAGTCTGCTTCTTCTAATGTTGTTGCTGTGGAAACGAACTTTAAGGTGCTAACCCATTGGTATTTGGTTCCCGCTAGAATATCGAAATATGCTTCTGATTACCCTGGAGCTTGTTTTCGCGGCTGTTCAGAGTCTGGCACTCAACTTCATATTTGGTGGGATTGCCCAATTGCCCAAAAATTCTGGAAGGCAGTTCTATGCCCTGTACACACGATAGAATTTTCCGATGGAATAAGTGTGATAGGACCTTGTTGTCGGAAATTCCGATCGTGTGTACACAAATCCAACGCACAAAGTGCCACGCATGCTCAGAATAAATTAAGAGACGAAAGCTATTGGCTACTAAAGTCCCGACGTACGTGTTTTACATCACCGCGTTCAGAATGATCGGATTTTCCAACAACTTTGTGCGACCGTGTGTATGCAAGACAAGTTTGAGCCAACATCCGTCGGCAAAAAATCCATGGATTTTGTTGTCGGAATGTCCGATCAATGTCCGACCGTGTGTACAGGGCATTAAGCCTCGTATACACGATCGGATTTTCGGCAGGGAATTTTGAGATGACAGAATGCCTAAAGTCTGACCGCTAGTACGCTTCATCAGACAATTGTTGTCAAACATTCAGCCATCAAATGTTGGATAGCAGGCTGGTAAATTTTCGGCGGACAAAGGTCTGTTGTCAGATTTTCATATCGTGTGTACACAAGTCCGTCACACAAAAGTCCAAAAGTACAAACACGAATGCTCAGAATCAATGCTCACCAAACATGACATTAGCAGAAGGTGCCCAAAGGGTGCCGCTCAAGAGCTGAAATTCCACGTAGTATGTTACTACGTTCGTGTTTGTTGGCAGACAATTGTGTGCCGTTAGTATGCAAGACAAAATCCAGGCACACGCCCTTCGGACAAAAGTCTGGCGCTTTTTGCCTGCCGAAAATCCGATCGTGTGTACGAGGCTTTACCCTCCAAAATCTTTGATATACCTATACAGCGCAATCCTGCTACAGCCCTATTAAACCTGAAACCTGATGGCATCACATAGAATCAATTTTGCCTTCTTTTACAACTCCCAACAGCCGCAAAACAATCCTTTGCTAAGGCACGGAAAACTCAAAACTCAATAATTCAATCTAGTTGAAACCTTACACAGAACTAATAAAGCTCTTATTCATGCTAAAATGGAAGCAATCGAAAGAGATCAATTGGTCAATTTGAGAAACTTTGGCTTCCTTAGGTTAAGCATTGTTTACCTCCAGACTTTGATGACAAACTATTATTGCCTTGGTAATTTTAGTCTATCTGCCTTGACTATAATTTCTTTTCATTTGGGATCGCATCACCACTTGTAACCCCCCCTCCCCCCCAATTACCTCCCCCCCTTTTTTCTACCCTCTGCTCTTTATCTACTCCTATTTTTTGGTTTTCTACCTTTCTTTTAATATTGTGTCGTACTTACACTGAGCAAAATGATAAACGCAATACTTTTGTGTTTGCCCCGATTTATCATGAGCTGAACTTAAAGATCTACAACTTTTTCTATGTACACAAATGGCCTATTTCTCTCAAATATTGTTTACAAATCTGTGTTAGTGAGCACTTCACCTTTGCCAAGATAATCCATCCACCTCACAGGTGTGGCCTGTCAAGACGCTGATTAGACAGCATGATTATTGCACAGGTGTGCCTTAGGCTTGCCACAATAAAAGGCCACTCTAAAATGTGCAGTTTTACTGTATTGGACACTGAACAAGAATAAGGACACTCACCTGTATGACTTCTCTGGTGTTTTAGAAGGTATCCTTTCTGACTGAAACCTTTCCCACACTCCGGACACGAGAAAGCACACTCGCTCTTGTGAATTCTCTGGTGGATAACAAGTTTTCCTTTCTTAATGAAAGATTTCCCGCACTCCAAACATGAATAAGGCCGCTCACCCGTGTGAATTCTCTGGTGAACAACAAGGTCTCTGTTTTGAAAAAAACATTTCCCGCACTCTGAACATGAAAAGGGGCGCTCACCCGTGTGAGTTCTACGGTGTTGAAGAAGGTTTCCTTTATCACTAAAATATTTACCACAGTCTGAACATGAGAAGGGGCGCTCTCCTGTGTGAATTCTCTGGTGATTATAAAGGTGTCCTTTCTGAATGAAACATTTCCCGCACTCTGAACATGAGAAAGGACGTTCACCTGTGTGAGTTCTCTGGTGATTAAGAAGGTTTCCTTTATGATTGAAACATTTCCCGCACTCTGGACATGAGAAAGTACGCACGCTCTTGCTACTTTTCTGGGTTTCTTTGAAAGAATTCCCACGCACTGTAGATGACAAGGAATGATCTCCTATGTGAGATCCTTCATGGCTTAAAGACCCCCTGAGATGAGATGGATCTGTTGATGGATCTGTACTGTGAGATCCCAGATTTGTTTCAGCAGTATTAGAATGTGGATCATCAGAAGATTCCCCAGGATGAGAAGGATCCATTGGTCTCTCCATGTGATAAGGTCTGTGATATATTATTTGTGTAATGGGATCTAGTCCTAAAGAACATTGTGTGGTGGGATTTTCTTCTTCTTTATATTCTGAAGGTACGTTATTCAAAACATAGTGTCCACCTGTTGGAAATCAATGTTGAAATGTAATAAGAATTCTTCATGTCTTTCATTCAGAAGTCATATACAGTATGTTGGTCTAACACTCTACAGTATCTCAGCGATCTGGAATGGAATTGGGTGCAACCATAACATAAAATATGAATATAATCCAGATAAAGGATACAATACACAATAAACACACACTAGGTAACAGTGTTTGCATTGATGACATTATTACTGTGAGAACAGAGATGGACCTTCCTCCACCTCATTTGTTGGGAACATGACGCTATATTGAGGAATTGAGATGGACCTTTCATATGGTGTACAGTATCTCTTCCTCATTTGGTGGGAACATGACATTATATTGAGGAATGGAGATGGACCTTTCATATGGTGTACAGTATCTCCTCCTCATTTGTTGGGAACATGACATTATATTGAGGAATTGAGATGGACCTTTCATATGGTGTACAGCATCTCCTCCTCATTTGTTGGGAACATGACATTATATTGAGGAATTGAGATGGACCTTTCATATGGTGTACAGTATCTCCTCCTCATTTGGTGGGAACATGACATTATATTGAGGAATTGAGATGGACCTTTCATATGGTGTACAGTATCTCCTCCTCATTTGTTGGGAACATGACATTATATTGAGGAATTGAGATGGACCTTTCATATGGTGTACAGTATCTCCTCCTCATTTGTTGAGAACATGACATTATATTAAGGAATGGAGATGGACCTTTCATATGGTGTACAGCATCTCCTCCTCATTTGGTGGGAACATGACATTATATTGAGGAATTGAGATGGACCTTTCATATGGTGTACAGTATCTTCTCCTCATTTGGTGGGAACATGATGTTATATTGAGGAACGGAGATAGACCCTTCATATGGTGTACAGTATCTCCTCCTCATATGTTGAGAACATGACGTTATATTGAGGAATGGAGTGTGAATGAATATAATAGCGAATATAGCTGCACCCTAAAAGTGTACCTACCTTGAGTGATAAAAAACAATAGTGAGGAGGCGCTAATGATACAGTAGTGTTAACACAATTTTAATGACAGTAGCATAAATTAATATTAGAAACTAATAGATTACATAAATAATCTCAAAGTGCAACATGCTCAATAATAATGTGAATATAAATTGATAATAAAAGATTCCTTTGTAAAGTCCATAAATTCTTCAGTGATAAGTTACCAATGTAACATAAAGTGTAACACCGTCACCATTTGGCAATTAATCCACCGAAACACAACCGTTGTGTTAGGATTTCCTACTCATTAGACAGATATGACCTCTTTAATTAAAAAGAAGGTCAAACAGTACTTGGTAGGTGTAATAATTAGACTTGCTTGAATATCACTGGAGATATGACAGGAGACTTCAAATGATATCCTCCTCTCCACCATGGTGACCCATTGGAAATAAGAGAGGGAAGGAACCATAGCGTAAAATTGTTTTAATAAAATAATTAAAAACAAGTAACAGAGTGCCTGCTTACATTAGCGTGTGCCTTCTCCCGGCACTGAGGATAGCCCACATATATCACTAGGAAGGAACCATGCGCTGCCCGGCTCGTGCTTGTGGACTCTTTTAATATCAGTTTATATTTACATTATTATTGAGCATGTTTCACTTTAATATTATTTATGTAGTCTATTTGTTTCTAATATTAATTTATGCTACTGTTGTTATAATTGTGTTATTGTGTTACTGTTTTATTAGCGCCTCCTCACTATTGTTTTTTAGTGGAACCAATTGCACTCAGAAGTCACCTAATTAGTAAATAGAGTCCACCTGTGTGTAATTTAATCGCAGTATAAATACAGCTGTTCTGTGAAGCCCTCAGAGGTTTGTTAAAGAACCTTAGTGAACGAACAGCATCATGAAGGACAAGGAACACACCAGATAGGTCAGGGATAAAGTTGTGGAGAAGTTTAAAACAGGGTTAGGTTATAAAAGAAATATCCCAAGCTTTGAACATCTCACAGAGCACTGTTCAATCCATCATCTGAAAATGGAAAGAGTATGGCACAACTGCAAACCTACCAAGACATGGCCGTCCACCTAAACTGACAGGCCCGGCAAGGAGAACATTCATCAGAGAAGAGCCAAGAGGTCCATTGTAACTCTGGAGGAGCTGCAGAGATCCACAGCTCAGGTGGGAGAATCTGTCCACAGGACAACTATTAGTCGTGACACTCCACAAATCTGCTGTTTATGGAAGAGTGGCAAGAAGAAAGGCATTGTTGAAACAAAGCCATAAGAAGTCCCGTTTGCAGTTTGTGAGAAGCCATGTGGGGGACACAGCAAACATGTGGAAGAAGGTGCTCTGGTCAGATGAGACAAAAATTGAACTTTGTGGCCTTAAAGCAAAACACTATGTGTGGTGGAAAATTAACACTGCACATCACCCTGAGCACACCATCCCCACTATGAAACATGGTGGTGTCAGCATCATGTTGTGGGGATGCTTTTCTTCAGCAGGGACAGGGAAGCTGGTCAGGGTTGATGGGAAGATGGATGGAGCCAAATACAGGACAAACTTAGAAGAAAACCTCTTAGAGTCTGCAAAAGACTTGAGATTGGGGCGGAGGTTCACCTTCCAGCAGGACAACGACCCTAAACATACAGCCAGAGCTACAATGGAATGGTTTAGATCAAAGAATATTCATGTGTTAGCATGGGCCAGTCAAAGTCCAGACCTAAATCCAATTGAGAATCTGTGGCAAGACTTGAAAATTGCTGTTCACAGATGCTCTCCTTCCAATCTGACAGAGCTTGAGTTATTTTGCAAAGAAGAATGGGCAAAAATGTCACTCCCTAGATGTGCAAAGCTGGTAGAGACATCCCCAAAAAGACTTGCAGCTGCATTTACATTTTTGGTTGTAACATGACAAAACGTGGAAAATTTCAAGGGGTGGGAATACTTTTTTTTCAAGGCACTGTATATGGACATGGACCTTTCATATGGTGTACAGTATCTCCTCCTCATTTGTTGAAGAGGTTCATGGTATTATATTGAGGAACGGAGATGGACCTTTCATACTCATCCAAGAAAAATGATGTAAACTTTTTCTGAACTTAATGTTTATTACTTACTTGTGTCCATATATAGAGAAGATTCCTCCTCTTCACATTTCATAATCATCTCCCCCTCCTCCATAGACTGCTGATCTCCACTCACCAACGTCTCTTCTTCTTCCTCTTTAATCTCAACTTTGATGTCTTTTAGGTCTTCACACTAAACCCCAAAATGACAACATTAATAAAAATGTCAATGACAATGTCCCCTTTGTCATCTCATAGTTTAGAATACCTACCTGGTCATGGTAAGGGATAGTGTGATCTTCCTGTGTGGAATCCCGGGAATACAGAGGATAGGGACATCTCTCTGGTGGGTTCCCATTACTGGATCCATCTGTAGGAAACACACACACTGACTGAATACATTGTTTCTATGTGTTTATCAGATGATGGGGATCTAGGTGGACTCTCCGTACTGATCTCTCCTTTACAATAAGGTCTCCTCTTACCCGGTGATGTGAGGGGCGGCTGATTCTCCATCATGATGTCCTTGTAGAGATCCTTGTGTCCTTCTAAAAACTCCCACTCCTCCATGGAGAAATAGACAGTGACATCCTGATGCCTTATAGGAACCTGACACACACAATGATACAGTCACCATGCAGACACATCCCTTGTCTGTTACTGGATAATGTCCCAGAATTGCCAGCACCGCTCACCTCTCCTGTCAGCAGCTCAATGATCTTGTTGGTGACCTCAAGAACCTTCTTGGCACTGGTTACCTCTGTTTAAGGCAGTGAGGTGGAGGCACCGTGATGGGTGATGTCCTGGGAAGACGGCTGCTGAGTGATAATGGATCACCACATGTTTTCTTCACTACTTTATAATGCTGTGTAAAGAGAGAAAGTAGCAATTATCACTAAAGACCTTAAATAAAGAGATAAAAATAATGTCATGTGACCTCCCAGAAACCTCCTCACCATCTCCTGACCTATATAGGAATCTCCTCTCTGTAGACCAGTGGTTCTCAACCTGGGGGTCGAATGACAATATGTCAGGGGTCACCGAATCCTGGGCTGTTCCTGAAGCCTGCACCACTCTCCCAGCCTTTTTGCGGCCGCCCAGCTGGGCTGTCCTTGGAGCCTGTGGCCGCCCAGCTGGGCTGTTCCTGGCGCCCACAGCCGCCCTCTGAGCTTCTTCGCAGCAGCCCATTCAGTTCATGGCATGGCTGGGGGGCAGAGACTAGGAGTCAGTTACTACTCCCCCAAATCATACCTGGCTCTTTAGGTCTGGTATGGATTTTAAGGGAATAGTCCACATGACAATCAAGAAGAAAAGTGTAAAGCCCTTCCTTAAAACCCATACCTGACCCTTTTCCCAGCATGCAGCCTGGCTGGCTAGAAAAGTAAGAGGGGCCAGCGGTCACCCCACCCTCCTTGTTGAACCATAGCAGACCACATGCCCTCAACATGGGGTGTTACCTTGCTGGGGGGACATTTCCCTGCAAGGCACATTGTCCCCATGTTGATGAGGACAAGGGCCCCTTCTCCACAACCTTGGCCTGGTAGTTGTGGGGGTCTGTGGGTAGGTGGCTAATCAGAATCTGGAAGCTCCTGTTAATAATAAGGGGGCTCCCAGGTGAGTGAATAAGGGGTACATATTACCCCTATTCATTCACAACAAAAATATAAATAATTTTTTTTTTACAGATTCTTTAATTAAAAAGAAAAAAGTCACTTGATGTACAGCCATCATCAATCTACATTGTCCAGCGATGTAGATCCACACCATTCATGATGACCAATGTCCACCAAACTGCCTGCTGACACACGTATTCCATTGATTCTTTTGCGCCAAACGACAGGTCCAGTGGATTACATCTGATCTAAACAAAGGGGTGGAGCCTCCTGGGTGATGTATATTGACATCATTGGGATTCTATTATCTTACAGTGATTAGAGCCAAAAATACTCAAAACAGTGTTATGGAGGATGGATAAATGGCTCTATATTTGGCATTTTAACTTGTTCAATTAAGCTTTGACGAAAAATCTGGAAACTGGCTGGTTTTTATGCAGAGCTGCACCAGATTTTGCACTCTCCAGTTTTAGTATATCCATCCCATAGTGTCCATTAATTCACAGTAAGCAACAACCCGAGACAGATTTATGAAGGATGGATAAATGGCTCTATATTTAGGATATATCTAGTCTATAAACCAGAAGCTCTGGATGGACAGTTGGATAAATGGTTCTATATTTAGGATATATCTGGTCTATAAACCAGAGGCTCTGGATGGACATTTGGATAAATGGCTCTATATTTAGGATGTATCTGGTCTATAAACCAGAGGCTCTAGGTGGACAGTTGGATAAATGGCTCTGTATTTATAGCTATCAACCAAAATATCATGATATTACCTGATCTATCTCAAGGTCCAGTAGTGTCTCCTCCTAATTTCCTACTAAATCACCTTTCATCTAGAACTTCCTGTCGTAACCCTACATCACTTCCTGTCTGTACATGACATCACTTCCTTCTTTGCGTTCCACGCTTATAAGTGAGATCTCCATCTTGTGGAGAATGTAAGTACTGCAGCCTATATTCTGTACATCAAAACCAGGCACCACAGTGCATTTATCATTTTTGTTGCTTATCCTAATCCTCAAGTACATTTAATGAATATATTAAAATGTTTTATAGTTCTTTATGAAAGAAACTAGCATAGAGATAGAACACTTTCCAGATGAAAATGTGAGATTTTTGTAGTTCTATAGCCCGGAGCTTGAGTGAGCATGTGTAACAAAAAGGCACTAATGATTATTGCTATAATGTGTACGGTGGACCAATTTGGTTGAGAGAGAAGTAGAAGCATTTGTGTAGAGGGAATAAGACCCATCAAGGGACAACCATAGTAAGAAGATGTGTTTGTAGCAAACATGGTAAATCTTTCTCCGTATAAAAAGAGAGCATAGTGACAAGTCTCCAGGTGATCATCTGGTATCGTCAACGTATCTTAAATGGAAGATATTTCGCGGTAGACAGGTGTTTCTAGATGTGATGTCCATTCTCCTCTATGGAAGCACAAACTAGTAAGGTTGAGGACCAGAAACACAGTGGTCAGCCATGAAACTGAGTGCAGCAGACAAGAAATACATCAAGTTTTCTTACCTTCTAAACTGGAGGATGTCCAGCAATGCTCTGTGCTCCTTCCTCTGTTATTCTTGGCAACCACAGCTGCTACTGAGTACTCCTTTCGTCCAATTGTATATCAGTATCTTACCCTGCTCCCACTAACTACACCTTCCCTGCATTTAGCCCATTTAAGGCTCCCTCTACAGTTTCCTTACCTATGACAACCCCTCAGAAATTTTCCTCTGCTACTGCTACCTTTTCCTCTCCGCTTCTCATTGCTGTCGCTACTTCTCCGCCAGCACCACAATCTGGTAGGCACCCTGCAACCACTCCAGCCTGTTTAAATGCCAGCTGTTGCAGTCCTGCCAGTGTCTAATATTCCTGTCAAGTCTGTGCCAGCTGCTCCTGTCCTGCCTGCCTCTGTGCCAGCTATATCAGTTTGGCCAGTCGCAGTATCAATGGTAGGTCAGTCTGCTCCTGACCCAGCTGCAGCTATGACTGTTGCCATTTCATATTTTGGACATTCAGCCCCCCCGGTCTCTCGCTCTGTGGCATTACTACCTGCTCTTGGTTTTCTAAAAAGTTCTATCCAATCTTGAGACAGACTGACCCACTCAGTCAAGTGGGGTCATCCACCACTGTTTAAAGCCACTGTGCACCATGACCATGTTCTAGCCCCCCAGCATGATTTAGCTGATACCTCCTCTGCTGTCTTCTGATAAGACCAATCCATTGTCTGCTGTCCAGCCTGATTCCACCACTTCATTGCCTGCTATCCAGTCAGACTTTGATGATTTATTAGCCACTGTTTAATTTCCAGCCTGACTCTGCTGGTATTCTACCCCCTGTCCAGTCTGATAACACTGACTGATCGCCTGCTGTCCAGTCTGCTACCACTGATCCATCGCCTGCTGTCCAGTCTGATACCACCGATCCATCGTCTGTTGTCCAGTCTGATCCATTGTCTGATCCATTGTCTGCTGTCCAGTCTGATACATGACGGGCTGTCCAGTCTGATACCACTGATCCATCGTCTGCTGTCCAGTCTGAT